>NW_017727607.1:547010-550713 GCF_001865875.1 Lupinus angustifolius | reverse complement strand
CAGCACCTTCCTGCATCTTTAGGCCATAGAGTCTCTGTTTCAAATACAGCTTATTTGTTAGAGACTTGGACATGAACCGCTTCTCTAATGTCTCCCATACCTCTGTTGGTGATGTCAGATCCATAACATGATACATCATCTCATCTGATAGACAAAGCCTTATGGTTTCCGCAGGCTTCTCCTTCAACTCTTCCCAATCCAGTTGATCCATACCCTCTGGTTTATTCTCATGCAGCGCCTTTGATAGACCTTGTTGAGCCAACACATCCTTAACCCTCCTTTGCCACAATCCGAAATTACCAGTTCCATCGAACTTCCCCACCTCGAATTTGGCACCTGGGTTAAGAGCCATCTGATACCAATTGTTGGGAACAAGCGAATAATCAAATAGTAAAGAGTATAGAGACAAGAGAATAACACAAGAGATTTGGTAACGAGGTTCGGCCAATTGTGCCTACGTCCCCGGGAGCGTTGAGCGGCTACCACTATATATTATTAGAGAATAAGGATTAGTGTTTTACTATTCTTCTCCTTGTTACATTAGGTTTACATAACATCAATATATATAGCCCTCTACCTCAACCCCTTTACATCAGCCCAAGCCCATAACTTATATTGCTGTTATCTAGAGATATGAGTCATTGCACAACATCTCTTTATTGTGATTCTCTCTTTTTTTTTCAAATTTATGATTGTTGGACATTTAAAATTAAGATATCATATAGTTAGTCTTGTGTGAAACAGTCAAGCCTTGAAAAAGTTTTTTTTTCCAATTTCAATACTAATTAATTGATTAACACTAAGTTATAATCCACAATATGTTGAACTTAAGTTATAATTGATCGAATAAGACACTTACTAATCATTACCTACATATAAAAAAAATCTCACAACATCAAAGAACCATATAATTGAACGTCATATTCGATTAACCTCCTTATTTAGATACTTAATTGATTATCTAACAAATAAAAATTCAATAAAAATTCATGTATCTTAATCTAAAACATGTAATACTCAATGAACTTGATAGTGCATGATATGGATATAAGATTCATTTAATTTTAGACTCTACCAATCACCTTAGACCTATTTTAAAAGTAAATGACAATAAAAATTACGTAAGTCTTAAAGCATGTTATCTGTTGTCCTTTAAATCTCCATGTCTTAGCATAGTTGAAGTTTGTCCTTTTATCATGTCTTGTGTATGAGTTGTCTTCATTGAAACATACGTTTCCATTTAGCCTCTATGTGTTATCAAAATCACTTCAAAATATAATTGATTAATGTTATTAGAAACTAACTTATCAACATTTTCTTTATGATTTTTCAAATAGGGCAATACCATAATCAATTGAATAACATATTAATCAATTTACCAATATAAAAACTATTTTCATAATTTTAGTTCAGCTAGAAAGCTTAGTTTCTTTTTAGAAAAATGATTTTATTTATTGATGAGAAATTTATCATATTACTTTTTTGGTTTCTAGAGTGGGAATCCAATCCCACTAGGTGCCTAACCCAATTAAGAGGGTATTGGACGCTTCTATGGTACGAGTAAGGAACTTATAGAGGGCATGTTGCAACCCAAGGCCTATATAATGTCTAAGAATGTTCTGTTGAATGAGACTCCTCTTCATTAATAGAGAGTGAAGTGTTGTGAAAGAGTAAAGGAAAAACAATATATTTAACATTTATATCATTTTTATTTAAAATGATATTACATTTTTACCCTTAAAATATAATGGGAAAAGTCACTTATCTCCTCATTATTTGAGAAGATTCTCACTCTGTTATGTTATGGTAACTGGCTAGACTTGCTCAAAAAAATAAGCTTATGACATCCATTTTATCAAAATCATTTCTTCACCATGAAGGAAATTCATGATCAGCCTTTTTCAAATAACAAGGACTCCACAAGAAGTATCACATATCTCAAGAGCAAAAATGATTCTATGATGAACAATAACAATATATCTGGTGTTCTGATGATTAGCAAAAGGTTAAATCTGTAGAATAAAGATGAGATATGATATAATTCAACTCTTGAAGATATGATTAATCTATTTTAAAATATGAAATGTTTTCCACCCCGGATAAACTTGGGTGGTTTCTAGCCAGCCCAGGGCGTATGACTGAGTCTAGCTAACCATTGTTTACTCGCTCATGGCGTACCAAACCCATTGCAAGTGCCATAAATGCTCCTGACGCTTCATTAAGCCTCTGACACATCATTAATACCTTTCTCACTTTGCCATTAATGTGCTGCAGACTCGCCTTTAATGCTGACTGACATTACACACGTCACGTCGCCTGCACATTCTACCTTCCCCCGACAATTCAACAAATGCAGACCTGTAAGCGGAACAAGGACAACCCAACATATACCATTGTACCCGCTATGCGCTGGCCAATAGTCGGGTGCCACATCAGCAATCCTCAGACTCTATAAATAGAGAGTCTCACACATGGAGTAAATTCTCATTTCCTCATTTATTGCTAAACTTATTATTATTGCTCTAATTTTTCTTTTATTTACTCTCATTCTCTCCCTAAAAACACTTTACTGACTTGATCTTTGGAGAACATTTTCAGGTACCTTACCCAGCGAATCCAGACGATATTTCGACCAAGACTTTCAATCTCCTCCATTCTTCCAGACATCCAATACTGACCATCCCTTTGAATACTAAAGAACATTGGCGCCGTCTGTGGCTTACGTACAACATGGTGACCACCCGTAACCAACCTCAACCACTCAACCAAGCAGAACCACTCACCACAAACATTCCCCCAAACCACGACACTCATTCCATTGACCCTCCAGCACTAGTACAACCATCTCAACAAGCCAACCAAAGTCATGAAAGTGTGCATGTCAAGAGGAACACTTTTGAAAGCTCTCCTTGAATGTCATGGTTTTGATGAGGACAACTTGTGCCTATAAGAGCTTGAAGATCATCAACAAATCAGCGTGCTTAAGTCTTTATTTGGTACTAGGCTTAGACTATATTATAGTTTAAGTTGAGTCAAGGCTTAGGGCACCTAATACATGTCTCATATGCATATATCTTTTAAATCATTCCATCCATGAGATATGTCATTCATAATATGTTCATGCATTACATAAATACATGTATATGTGCATTCCAGGCATAAACTAAGTGTTAAACATGTATTAACTAAGTGCATAACGTATTTGATGTTTAGTATTTAAAAATACACATTTGTAATTGCTGTTAATCGATTAACCAATCCTTTAATCGATTAACCCAACTACTTTGTAAAGTGGTTGCTACTGTCTTCCTCCTCATCCTCTTCCTCATCCTATCTTCGTCCTCATCCTCATCATATCCCCATCCTATCCTCTTCCTCATCCTCATCCCCATCCTCATCCCTATACTCATCCTACCCTCCTCTTCATCATCATCCTCTTCGTCATCCTATCTTCGTCCTCATCCTCATCCTATCGTCTTCCTCATCCTCATCCACATCCTCATCCTATCCTAATCCTCATCCTCATCCTCATCCTCATCTTCGTCCTCACCCTCATCCATCCTCATCCTATCCTCCTCCTCATCCGCATCCTTATCCTCAACCTCATCCTCATCCTATCCTCATCCTAATATTATCCTCATCCGGATCCTCATCCTAATCCTGATCCTCATCCTAATCCTATCCTCATCCTCATCCTCATCCT
>NW_017727607.1:545349-546910 GCF_001865875.1 Lupinus angustifolius | reverse complement strand
TCGCTCTCTTTCATCCTTAATCCATCCAATTCCGAATCATCCAATCCAAACCCTACGTTAAGTTTTGCCTCCTCTGCTCATCCATCTCAGCTTCGGGTTCAACACAATCTGGTAGTTTGTTTGAGCTGAGTGATGATTTGTTTCTGAATGTTGGAGGTTTATCATCGTCTGGTTTTGGAATAGGGGATTGTTCTTGGGTCAAGGACAATTTTGATCCCGTTGATGTCTACAAGTCATTCCTTCGGGGCCCTCATTTGTATATTCAGGGTCAACTGACCAAGGCTGGGTCGCTTTCTGTTGAGAACAGGTTGTTACATTACGTTATTGCTTACATACTAGTACAGCGGAACACAAATCACGCACAACCTACTGTGAATGATTTGCGTTTCATGTACGCTGTAAAGAATAACGTCATGATCAACTGGCCTGAGGAGATTCTGAAAATCATGAACAGCGTATCATTGTCTCAATCAAAGCTGCTTCCATATAGCATTTTCATATCTCGCATTGTCGATTATCTGCACATTGATGTTTCTGATACTATCATTACTGAGTATACTGATAAAGATCACATGGTTGGTGAGAGTCTTGTTCATAAGATGGGAATATACAAGTATAGTACTACTTGGCAGTATCAGGAGGACTATACGTTATAAAACTCGGCTCGAACCGGCCGGTCAGATCGGTTCAACCGTGAACCGGTCATCTAACCGGTCTGAGTCTCTCATCTAACCGGTTTTGTATCAAAATTGGTTTAACTCAGTTAGTTTAAGCGTAAAACTGATGATTTGGATGATCGGACCGGTTGGACCGGCCGAGTCAATCAAAATTAAAAAAATAACCAAATTGATGAGGTGAAAAAGTCAAATATTTTTAATTTATATGTAATTATCTTTGTCACTTGTTATCTTACGTTATAACGAAATCTTTGTTGTTTAATTAAATTTTAAATTTATTGTACATTTTTGTTGTAGTTAAAGCATAGTTTATATATTATTTGATAATTTTTTCAACTTGCTTGTGTCATTTTATAGTATTTAATTTTGAGTATACAATTAATGTTTTTAAATTTTGAGTATACAATTATTAAATGTTGTTATACAGTCTCATTAATTTTAGAATTTTAAGGTAAACCGAGTTAACCGGTCCAACCATTGACCCACTGGTTGAACCAGTGACTCATTGACCCAGTACCCTGACCGAGTCATTACCCGGTCTAAATTTAATAACACTGACTATACCACATTTGATCTGGGTTTGTCTGATAATGATAATCAGGAGGATATGGGTAATTAGAATGCAACTACTCAGGGGGAGTCTTCTGGAACAGCACCTCAGAACTCTGTTGTTGGTCTAGCTCAGATGGAAGCTATGGAGCAACGGCTTAACAACCGTATGGATCTGCACTTCCAAGGGCTGAAGGATTCTTATTTTGCAGGCATGGATCAGTACGAAGAACGTCAGATTGCCTACACCGACAAAAAATTTCTGGAGCTGAGGAACATGATTCAATCTAACGCTGAGGCTCAGAATGCTATGTTTTGCTCAGAATTTCAGAAGC
>NW_017727607.1:517826-545249 GCF_001865875.1 Lupinus angustifolius | reverse complement strand
CTCGACTCTTTATGATATGCTAATGTTTTTGTTTTTGCTTTAATTATGTCGAATAGCTTATCTGCTTTAGTGAATGGTTCTTGATCATATGATATTTGATGTTGCTAACATTGCTTAATATTTGATTACGTTGCTTTATGGTTTGAATCACGTTAATCGATTAAGATGGCATTTAATCGATTATCTGGGGTTCTGGACTGATTCTTTATAAACTGCGTTTTCAGAATTAATCTCATAAGTTGCATGTTGCATTCATTAGAGAGTTAGAGCATTTTACGTGTTAATTGTTGCATCTATTTGTTAAGTGCATTTGTGAGTTTAGAAATGAGAGATTCTATGCTTTAGGATTGAGTGCATTTCATGTTATAATTTCTCATGTTTTCCCTCACATGTTCATGCATATTTTGATGCTTTTTCATGAAGTTTTATGATTCTGTAACTTCTGTTTTCATAACTAATACTTGTCATTTCACATGAGTTTGTATTAGATGTGCATTAGAGTAAAGCCTTCTTGTTATATTTGAGCTTAGAAATAGCTTTATTTTACTCTTGTAATTGTTGTATAATTGTTGTAAAGGGAATCTCGTGGTGTCTTATCACCGTTAGAGATTGAGTGTTTCTTCATTGCTTAGAGTGTAAGAAAAGGAAAGAACAGAGATTCTTGGCTGGGGCTACGCCGAAAGAAACGTTTTCTTTGTCGGTAGGAAGGGAGTCAAACCATTGAATGGTTTCTTTGTTTTCTTGTAATTTGCTAAGTGTTGTAATTGAATAATGTGTATGTAATTACATTGATTCGGTTATAGTGAAGGAAATCTCCCAAGTCAGCCGGGAGGCCTGGATGTAGTTTGCAGTGGACAGCAAACGAACCAGGATAAAAATTCGCGTTGCAGGATTTGTTTTCTCTCTCTCTTTACTGTTTTCAATAGATTATTTGGTATAGTGAATTCAATTGATACATTCTGTTCTTATGCTATACTAGATGTTACTCTGATATAAAATCTGTAAGCTCTGTTATTCGTTCCATTATCGGTTAACTATTCTGCAATTAATCGTTTCTGTAATAGCTTACTGTTTCTGTTAATCGATTAAGATTGTTCTGTTAATCGATTATCTTCATCCTGTAATCGATTAATTAGGGGTGATTCAACATTAAGTGTTGAGTTTCGAAAAGCGGCTATTCTAACCGCGACACCTATTCAACCCCCCCTTCTAGGTGTATTGTAACCACTGATACCTAACAAGTCATCCCCCCAACCTCACCCTAGAAGCACCTACCACCCAACAACTTCTCCAAATGATCCAAACCCAAGGCCAAATTATTCAACAGCAGGCCAACTATTAGCCGAACTTCGCCAGCACAGACTTGAACCTAGTAACAAACCCTCGCGACCAGTTGCCGATGAGCACTCTACAGAGTCCGTTGAAGCTTCCAGGCTTATACCCCCTTCCCCTAAACACAAAAACCACTCAAATAACTCACCACTCTGATTATAGCTCCTCACGAGAAAAACACTCCTTCACCGAAGCAATCACGTCTTCACCACTCCCTAAACATCTAACTCGCCCAAGCAACATCGACCAGTATGATGGGACCACTAACCCACAAGACCACTTAGACGCCTTTGAGGCCTCTATGATTTTCCATGGGGCGACTGACCCTTTCATGTGCCGAGCCTTCCCTCTCACTTTGAAACATGCTGCCCTGTAGTAGTTTACATGGTTGGCACCAAACATTGTTAATCAATGGGAAACTCTTCTTAACATATTAAACATTCGGTTCACAGCAACGAAGAACAACCTGATCTTCGTATACCCTGTCTGGTTTACGGCAGGAACCACATGAACCTCTCTGGGCTTATCTCGACAGGTTTAGCACGAAGGCCATGAAAGTACGCACCTTAAGCCTGAAAGTGGTGGTGCGTATCCTGGTGACAGGACTACAGGACGACCTCTTCAGGCAGGAATTGACCAAGTATTCAAACCTCACCATGGAAGATATCTGATCCAAGGCCCAATAGTTTATTAATCTAGAGGAAACCCATCCCACGCGTCAATTATCCAAACATAGAGAATACCAACTCCCCTCACGGGAAGCCAAACGACAAAAAAGAAAGACAGAAGTTCCTAAAGCATAGTTCATTGTTCACAATAGTACAAGTTTGTTTGTATTGTCGAGACTATCCTGCTCCCATAATTAAATATCTCAGCCCTGAAGGAAGTTGTTGCCACCATCTCGGTGCAGCATCTCTGGCCAAGACGGTACTCCGAGCAGGATATTACTGGCTAGCCATGGAGAAAGATGCCTATGATTTAACCAAGTAATGCATACTCTGCAAGTTGTTTGTCGATCTTCACAAGGCCCCGCTTAAAGAGTTGACAACTACTATGACCTTGTGGTCGTTTTGTAGATGGGGTATGGATATCTTGGGGCCATTCGCACCGGTAGCCGGACAACTCAAGTTCCTGATAGTGGCAGTAGATTACTTCACTAAATAGATCGAAGCTGAGGCTCTATCCACTATCACTTCAGCCAACATCTAGAAATTCACCTAGAGAAACATTATCACGAGGTTTGGGGTACCGACAGCGATTGTCACTGATAATGGAACTCATTTTTCATACCAAAAATTCGAAGAGTTATTGTCAGGCCTTCGCATTAAACAACATTTAACTTTAGTCGGACATCCTTAGACCAATGGTCACGTAGAGGCGGCTAATAAGGTCCTTCTGCGAGGGATAAAAAGAAGGTTAAATGAGGCCAAAAAAGCATGACCGGAACAGTTATATCATATCCTCTAGGCTTATCGCACAACCCATCACTCTACCACCGGAGAATCACCCTTCAACCTCACCTATGGGGTCGAGGCTATGATCCTAATGGAAATCGGCGAGACTACTTGACGGACGTTGCAATTTGATGAAGTCACCAACTTGGCTATCCTGAGGCACAATCTGGATTGGATAGAGGAGAAAAGGGACCATGCTCGAATCAGAGAAACCGCCATAAAAAGAAGGACATCTGATAAGTATAACGCCACTGTGGTACCCAAAGACTTTGAAGCCGACAATTTAGTGCTCAAAAGGGCAGACATCAGCAGGACCAAAGGCAAGTTAGCACCTAATTGGGAAGGACCCTACCGAGTAATAGATAAGGTCGGTAAAGGGGCCTAAAAACTTGAAGACTTGGCAGGAAGGGAAATCCCCCGCACCTACAATGCAACAAACCTACGATAATTTTTTACTTAAAAATGTAAATTCTATGTATTAGTCCTTCTAGTGATTGGACCAATGATGTAATCAAATGTCACACATATGTTAACGAGGTATTATTCAGATTATTTTTATAGGCCAAAAACCCAAGCGAGGACCAAGTCCCCCTTGGTCATCAATCATACACCCCTCAAAGGCGTGGGCCAGTCCCCCTTTGATGTTGGTTCAATCCTAAAACTCAAGCAAGGACCAAGTCCCCTTGGTCGCTAATCATACACCCCTCGAAGGCATGAGTCATTCTCCATTTGACGGCGTTTCAATCCTAAAACCCAAGCGAGGACCAAGTCCCCTTGGTTGCCCATCATACACCCCTCAAAGGCGTGGACCAATCCCCCTTTGATGGTGGTTCAATCCTGAAATCCAAGTGAGGACCAAGTCCCCTTGGTCGCAAATCATACACCCCTCAAAGGCGTGAGCCATTCCCCCTTTGATGACAGATCAATCCTAAAACCCAAGAGAAGACCATGTCCCCTTGGTCGCCAATCATACACCCATAAAGGTGTGGGTCAGTCCCCTTTTGACGGTGGTTAAATCCTGAAATCCAAGCGAGGACCAAGTCCCCTTGGTCACCAATAATACACCCCTTAAAGGTGTGAGCCATTCCCCCTTTGATGGCGATTCAATCCTGAAACCCAAGCGAGGACCAAGTCCCTTTAGTTGGCAATCATACACCCCTCAAAGGTGTGGGTCAGTCCCTATTTGACTTGAAGTTCAATCTTGAAACCCAAGCGAGTACCAAGTCCACTTAGTCGTCAATCATACACCCATCAAAGGCATGGGCCAGTCCCCCTTTGACGAAACTCGGTTAGAATAAACCGCTAAACCCACACAACCACTACTTAAAGCAAACTTATGCTTATTAAAACCAGGACAAAGGATTGAGCAAATCCAGTTAGGAAAATTCGGTCAGTCGTCACTCGAAGATCATTCAATTTTGTTAAATAAAAAGAATTCAGACAATCACCATTTAGTTATCCAACTTGGTGATTCAGTCATGAAAATCCAACCCCCATCAACATTATCCAACTTATTCAAATTAAAAAGTAGCCTGGTCATTCAAGTTTCATTATGAGACCCGACCAGTCATTACTTAAGGGTTATCCAACGTTATTATTCCAATTCAATTATGAGTGCTCGGGTAACCAAAGTTGAAGATTTTTTGGTTAGGCAACTTCGTTGACCTAAGTTCGTTTGCTAATTATGGCGATCAATTTAAGATATTATCGATTAATAAGACAATAATTCATACAAGACTAAACAAACATAGTAAGAAAACCTCCTTCGTTCATCAAAAAGTTACATCATAAGCAACATAGGAAAAGAAAAAAGCTAAGCCCCCCCCCCCCATCACCCCGACTAGGAATAGGAAGCTTCACCAGACCCTCCTCCTCGTCAGCAACCAGTTCCCCCTAGGAGTGACCCTATCGTCAATCCTTGTCTAGGACTAGTCGACATCAACAAGAACCAACCGGATCTGAGTGAAGGCATTATCCCATCTTGCACTGGCCGCCATAACAACATCATCCATTAGGTTCAGGTAGGACACCTTCAGTTGGCCAGTTCATTTGTCAGTGGAGTAACATCAACCCTAGTTGTCTCCCCCATCTCCTCCAACAGCTTCAACTTGGCCCCAATATGAGACCTCTCATCCTCAACCTTCCTCAACTGATCCCTCAAGACGCCCAGCTCTCTCTAGACCACTCCAACATCTAATTGAGCTTGCAAGGCCGACTCTCGAGCATCCTTGAGCTGACCTGACATGGCCGATAATTTGTCACCAGCGGTTAGGTTTTGCTCTTCCTGAACTTTCAAGGCTTCAACATATTTCATCTCCAGCTCGTGTAGATTAGCCAAATGATATTTCTGAAGGTGGGCGATGGCTTCCTCTCCAACCCGAGTAGCCAATACTCATTCGCCTACGAAGTACTTGGCCATAGAAACCGTCAGGACTCCGACTTCCCAGACTTTCCTCAACAACTCCACCACGGGAATGGAGTCCATAGTCTACACAACTTTCGGATTGAGCAATCCAGCCTCGACCTCCTTCAGGACTCGATAGATGTAGGAGTGCTTGGCGGATGTTTTCCCTTTGCCAGAACTAGGAGTTTTCCCTCTGACAACTCCCCCTAAGCGGGGGATAGAGGCCCAAGCAGGAGAGTCATCCTCGACGGTTAGGTCAACTTGACGTTCACCCGTCACAGAAAGAGTAAGGTTGGTCGGAGGTTCCGAACGAATTGGAAAGACGTCTGTCGGCTCAATAGATGAACCGTCTTCTCGCATAGATCCGGAATGGGCGGGAGAATCAAATCTCGCCTTCTTGGTGACCTAAACACTTTTCCTCTTCAAGGTGGCCCGCCTCAAGATACTCGAACAGTCTGATTGATCACCCATGGCAGCTGCTGGAAAAAATAAACAAGAGCAAGTCAGGTCATATAAAAACACTACAAAACCAAAGTGTATAAATCTATATACTCACCGACTTCCACTTCAAAAAACATGATCCCCTTGGACCAACTTATAAAATACTATGACCTGACCATCTTTTATCGAAGATAACATCTCATCCGCCACCTCCTATTCCTAGGGACTCAACTGGTCATACGAGAAGCTAAAAGACTTGGCCAGTTTTTGATGTATCCTCACGTTCTAGGAAAATGGAAACCGGGGCAAACCATCAGGCCCGTAAGCCCAGGTATGATGGTCACCCTTGACTTCCACCCAGAAAAACCCGATTTTCCAATCCTTCACAGGCCCCTCAAAAGGCTGGAAGAGAGCACGCCCGCACTATTCTAGACTAGAATGATGTCCATCCATGCCAATACGCACTATTCTCGTCTTCGTTGGTACTATAGCCCACCCGGAACATCCAAAAGAATATGTGAAGTATGCACGGCCGTTCCATGACCTCGCAGAATATCTTGAAGGCTCGGATGAACCCCCAGGAGTTAGGATGAAGTTGAGAAAGGGATACTTGGAGGTGTTACAAGGCTTTGACGTACCATCCATCAAAAGGCACCCTCGCCCCGATCTGGCGACTGACATATTCGTACATATAGAAGTTGTACCGATTCTTGCTTTCCAAAAGGATGTCTTGGCAACCCGTTCCTTTTTAGATGGGTTGTACCATACTATGTCATTGGTCGGGTAAGCCATCACATCCGCATTAGAATGCTTGTCCATAGAGTAAAAGGAGGCACTACCAACGACCTCTCGGTCCACCAACAAATATGGAGATTGTGGACCCATCATCTTCGGTGGAAGGGTGTATTGGTCACCATAATCGGCGAAGTTCCTCCCCATGTGTGACCTGTCACCAGAAGAAGTATCACACTTTGAACTGGATATGTCATTCAAGGCCGAACCCCACTTCTCACAAAAGGCTGCCCGGTCTAGCACACAAACCTCACCCCTGCCCCTTTTTTCCGCTAGGTCACGGAAAAGGGTAGACAATGACAGCTATCGAGGCTACCCCATACAGACCAGCACCTTCGGTGATAGGAAACGGGTGTAGTAAAGATCGGCGAAGGTTCAGACAAGACCTCTAGCTCGTCATAACTATAATCTTTGCCAGACATAATTAAAGAAGTAAAAAAAGAGGAAAGAGAAATTACCGGTTGAAAGGAATGAAGACTCTGAAAGGAAAGAAAGCTCGCTCGCCCGAATTCAGAAATGATCAGATAGTCGGCAAGAAAGATCATGAGGAAACAAAGTGAAAAATATAGGGGAGAATGACCTCTATTTATAGGGAAGGACCCAAGCTTAGAGGCCCAACCCAAAGACGCATCTACCCGTTAAAAAACACTCGAGAGCAATCCAACGGTGGCCTAGAAACCTAGACAGAAGATCTGAAACGAACAGACGTGTCAGTTGGGTATTTGAAGCTTTCAGACAAAACGTCAAGCCTCCATCCACGTGTTTGACGAGGACAGATAGTTTTCGTAACCTACTCCTACACCTATATGCTACCCTAACCCATCAGATCGGAATATCCCGAGTCTACTAGCTTGGTCCACTTTTGACAAACCTAATAGACTAGGGGTAACTGTTCCACCCTAGATAAATCCAGGTAGTTTTTAGCCCGCCCCTAGCGCATGACTAAGTCTAGCTAACCCTTGTTTACCCGCCCATGGCGCGCCAGACCCACTACAAGTACCATAAATGCTCCTAACGTGTCATTAATGTCTCTGGCACATCATTAATATCTCTCCAACTCTGTCATTAATGTGTCGCAAACTCATCTTTAATAGTGACTAACATTACATATGCCACATCGCCTACACATTCTATCTGCTCCCGACAATTTGATAAATGTAGATCTACAAGCGGAGCAAGGACAATCCAACATATCTCCATTGTACCCGCTATGCGCTAGCCAATAGTCGGGTGCCACATCAGCAGTCCTTAGACTCTATAAATAGAGAGCCCCACATAGGGAGTATAATTAATTCTCATTCCTTCATTTATTGATACACTTATTGTTATTGTTAAACTTCTCTTTTATTTACTCTCATTCTCTCTCTAAAAACACTTTACTAAATTGGTCGTTGGAGAACCTTTTCAAGTACCGACCATCCCCTTTAAATACTAAAGAACAAAATGTTAATGCACACATGTAAAATAACTATGGATAACATTCAAATAACCATGAATAGTGAACATGAGCTTAATAAATAATATTGGACAAGCCAAAAAGATAGTGCATCCAACATAAACTCGTACAAGATGCTTAGACTTGTATTCCAACACAAAATCATCCAAAGTGTTCTAACACAGTCATACTTGTGCATCCAACACAAATTCATCCATTGTCATGACTAGAACACACGGAAGAGTTCTGTCATGAATGGAACGTATCAAAGAGTTTCATCTGTTCACTCTCCTTACAACTGCATCCGATGCTTTTACTTTCCTATGAAACAAACAAATGTGTCCAACAATTTTCATTGTTCACCCCTCTTTACAACCACATCTCATGCTTACACTCTCCTCTCAATCAAACAAATATTAATTGCTTACATTCTTAAATGCTTGATTTTTGATTGATTAAATAATTATTTCAATGAATTGAATGCATATCAAATTTATTTTTGATCATTTAACGCAAAGTTGATTTGCATTAAAGACAGGCTATCAATCAAGTCGTACTCAAAGGAAATCATAATAGGGTTATATGAAGAGAAAATGTCATAATTAAATTATATCTCAAGGAACAAATGTTATCCATAAAATGGTACAATTAAATAGGTCGTTAAAGCATGTGAAGATTGAAGAATAACTTCACATACACACTTATATAAACGATTACTTCATTTTTTTTAAGAACACTATTGGAAGATAGAGATATACATAAGAACAAAAGGAAAAGGAAGAATAGCCTATCTTTTTACTTTAATTTTGTTGTGAATAAATATTACAGAATATCTTTTATAGAGAAAAATAGGAATAGATATAGGCAAGATAGTCAAAAACCTAGAGATAAATCACATGGAGAAAATTACTAGGGGAGTTATTCTAGAATAGAGTTCATAACTTTATATGAAATGTAAGTTTTATATATTCACTTAATGAACTATTTGATCAAACTCATTACAATTTATTGTGTTAGACTCCTAGAAAGGTGTTCAATATATACTCATTGTCTTGGAGAGGTTGTGAATGATGAGCTTGTATAGAGAGGAGTTGAATACTTCTGTCTGAAGATGTGTTGAATACTCATGTTACGTGAAAAGATGATATAAACTAAGAGTTGGTGAATTAGTTTTTTAATTTTTCTGCATTTAATGTAGATTTTTGAAACTTTACAAAAAATAAGAATACAGATGCAGTGGAAAGATAAGTATGCAAAAATCAAATGCAAAAATGTAAAAGGAAAAGAGAGACATTGAGATTATATTGGTTCACATTCTTGTTCATCGAAGGCTACGTCCAGTACTTTAGTCATTTTGCAAGTCGCGGGAGATTTCACTATGATGAATGTCAATCTTTAAAAAATCACCATGAGACTTTGCCTCGGATTACCACCAAAACTCACTAATGTAGAAGCCCACCACTTTTAAATTATAACTCTTTCCCTTCACCGCACCATGTGGTGAATTTGCAGAAAAATGATAATGAAGAACTTATGTATAGAGGTAAAGATTGATACAAATTTATAATGCTAAAGCTCACAATTCTTGTATGTCAATCACTCTAACTAATATACAAATGTTCAAGTGTTTTTCTATGAGAAAGTTCAAGTTTAGAAACATGATTAAGAATAGTACTTTAACAATTATTTAGAAAATTGCACAAAGTGTATATAAAGATGTAGCTTTGTTGTGTGATTGATTGTTTTTTAATATGAAAATAAGCTTCTAACCAAGCAACATATCCATTCCAAAAGGTAGAAGTCAATTGGAGTGACATTCATTCGATTTGGGAGAAGTTGTTTTAGTTTGATGAATCTAAAAACTATTGTAATAATTATGAGTAGTCGATTACTCTAGAGTATAATTGGTTGCCAAAAGTTTTTGTCTCATCGTGTAATCGATTACTCCAAGTTATTTTTGTTTGGTAATATTTTTACTTTGTTTGGATAATCGGTTACTTTGTCATTGTAACCCATTACTCAGTTCGAGTAACCTATTACTTGGCTTTTTGAAAATTTAAGCTCATCTTTTAAAACCAAGTTGATATTTTCAAAAACTTTTCCTATGAGCATTTGATAATTACTTAAAGTAAAAGGACTTTAGGATAGAAGCACGAAACTGAGAAAGTGAAGAGTCTTGATTACTTTGTTAAGCATACCTTGAAGTCTTAATTCAAGGTCTTCCTCCATTCTTTTGTGATATCGGTGTTTTCAACAAAACCTAGTTAAGGTAAGGAACATGACATTCTTCACATATTATAGAATACTTATATTATTATTCAGGGAATAATAGAAAACCTTCGAGATTAAATGGACCGGATATAACTTAAAGTTGGGTGAATCAGTAGATATATTTGATGTATCTTCTTTAATCTCTTAACTCTTTGCTGGTTTTGTTTATTACTAAGGTGGATAATTGAACTTGATATTGTTTTAAGCCTTGCAAATTGTTTTATTTTATCTTCCTTGTATTGTTTGTTAAAGAAACTATTTTGAAAAAAAGGTGTTTTCAACTATAAGTGATAAACATAATTCACTCTCATTCTTATCTTTGTCTATGGTACTTCATCTCCTTAGTGTTTGCTTCTCCTTCAACATATATTGACATAGAGCAACATAATTCCTTCATAGATACTCACCTGTGTCAGTTCAAGATTGGCTCTCTACCCAATTCAAGCCCAAGCACGAATGAATCCAAGAAGCCCAAACAAGAATGAATACATCTGCCCAACAAGAACATATATAGTTTGATATTTTATTAACATTATAATTGTAATATTCATAAATATTATATCTTAATTAATTCAATGAAAAAAATTTACTAAAAACTGAGCTCATAGGTAAATTTATCTACTTTTCGATGTAATGATTTATATATTATATCATTCATGATTCTTTTTGACGAAACAATAATAATTAAATATATATGATAAATAATACAGTAAAAATGTATAAAAGACATTTTCTATCGATACATATATTTTTATTCATACAAATTTTGTAATGTGATTGCATGGAAAAAAAGTACATAAGGTTTTATATGTCATGATTAGTGTCTGATTATAAATGTTAAATACGTACTGATTAAGTTTTTAGTTAAAAAAGTACATAAACTTTCTAGTGAATGAAATTTTTATAAACCTACTTTGATCTGAAGTTGTATTTATGCATTAAATACAAAATAACACTCAATACTTTCTTAATTACGTTATAATCAACAAAGGAGATATTATTTATTATAAACTAGATAATATTTGTTATAAAAATTGGTTCTGATAGCACAATCTAATCAGTTCAATCATGAATCAGACATTTGATCAATTTGTGTCTCTCATCTAATCAATTTTATATCAAAATCAGGATAACTCAATTCATCTTAATCAGTTTAAGTCTAAAATCTGTGACTATAATGGTCGGACCGGTGAAATGTTGAAGTCAACCATTTTTTTTTAAAACAATTTCATTTTGAGATGAAAAATCAAATGTTTTCAACTTATTTGTAATTATGTATATTTTACCTTATTTGTGCATTTTTGTTGCAATTAAATCATAAAACATATCTTATTTGATGTTGTTTTCAATTTTGTGACATTTTGTGGTAATGAAACCTTACTTGTTAGTTGTTTAATTAAGTACAATAATATTTATAAAAGAGAGTAAAGTATCTCCTTACATCATAAGATAACTTATCTCCTTAAATTAATTTGATGTTTGACACATATTTTATTTCCCTTCTCTCTAGAAGTTTTTATTTTAAAATATAATATAAAAAGAAAATTATGATACATGTCAAACACTAATTGGATTTAAAATGATAAATTATATCATGGTATGATGAGATGTTTTATTCTCTTTGTATAATTGGAGTATAGAATTATTGATTATTAACTCATAGGTACAATCAAACCCGTTGGTATGAGTATCTTATGCAGTGATCAATCAATATAAGATTAATAACATTGCTTTAAAGTTTAACCTCTAAACAATATTAATTTAAAAAATTATTACAAAATTCAGATTTTAATTAATAAATAATATCTGAACTTGAAACTGGTTGTTAACCAAAAATAGCCCCAGTATAAAATTAATAACATTGCTTTAAATTTTAATCTCTAAACTCGTTGTTGAACTTGAAAGTCATTGACCATGCATTTGTTCTGTTTTAAAATTTTGCACTTGTTGATCAAATATTAATAAAAATAAAAGAGTAAATTACACTGACCCTAAGTTTTAGTGAAATTACATAAATCACACTTCACTTTTCTACATCTACACAAACCTCCCATAGTTTTTATACTTTCATTACATTGACCACTCATGCATAAGAAATAAGTGTAATCTTTTAAACAAAAAATGTGATAAATGCAATTAAGTTTAAGTGATGGACTCGTAAAGCCCTAAGCCCCTAACACATATTGGCTTTACTTTATTTACCGATTTATCCTCATGAAATTATATGTTTACCCAATTTCAATTGAATGTACCATATTTTGTTTTAACTAAAACGTACAGAAAATGATTATAAATAATATGACCGATAAAAAAAATAGGATATCAATTAGGATATTAAAAATTGTGTTCAAATAATGAAAGTGATAGTGTGATTTACCAAAGTAATATATATACTGTTGTTGTAAATATTTATATATAATTAATGCATTATCTACTATTCATTTATATTATTTTTATTTAAGAGTTATTAAATATAAATTAATAATAAATGATATAATGACTTATAAAAAACTCTGTCGACACATATATTTTTTTATGATAAACTATTAATAAATTAACATGCTAAAAATGAAAACATGACAATTCATTGGGAAGATGAAAGTCAAAGTCAATGAAGTGAATAATGGGCTATTCTTTTTCAATTATAATGGCTCTTTAGGAAGTTTCCTAGAAAACTTTCTTAGACCCACTTTGAATTTCATCAATATTTAATAATTTTTGTTTATTTAGCGGGTCTCCGAATTCTTCTTTACACTTCAATTCAACTTATTTCTATATTCTCTTCATTGTTAGCAATCATGCTTCGCTTGGTTCGCCTTTGCTCTTTTCCTGTGAGGTATAACAATTTTTCCATTCTCCAAGAAAGCTACAAGGTATTTTTGTTAAATTCACAATCCCCCTTTTTTCTGCATAGTTTTTATAATTTTTCTACTTCTTTGAGTGTGTAATATTTTATGAGATTTATATCTATTTTCTGAAAATATGTGATATTTTTAAATTATTAGAATGTCATACATTATTCATATATTTATAATTATTATCTCTTAAATAAAATGAATAATCAATCATGATGATAATATAAAAACTCTTATCCATAAGTGTATAGATATTAATGTTATATTTTATTTGGTTCCTCCTTAGAACAACTTTAATTATTTTGTTTCAGGTGCATAATAAGGGGACTAGCATTCGCTCATTATGTACGGCCACAGGTGTGCTAAAACTCCATCTTAAGTATATATTTTTCTTACATAAGACGATTGAAGTTTCCCTTTTCATATTTTCTTTGCTAATTTTTAAGAATTTATAAAATAAAAATCTATACTTTGTCATTAAGAAATATTTATAGAAAATTTGAAGTAAAATCATTATCATATTTTTTCATTTAAAAATTCAAATACACTAAAAAAATGTATGTACCAACAATGTATAAGTTTTATATGCAATATCTACCACTTATGTTTAGCCATTTTTGATTTCTTTTAAAAAGTAATACAAATAAAGAGTATATCTATATATTGTATTTTTTATATATAAAATCTTTACCCAAACAGTACATAAATATGAATTAAAAAATAAACGTGTATTCAACAATTTCTATTAAACTACCATTTAACAGTATTTTACACCCCTTTTAAAAGGAGTATAATGATGGAGGGAAAAAAATATTATAGATGACGAGTTGAAGTTTTTTTTATAAAATGGAACATATGAAAATACTTTATTATTGAATATATTAAAACTAAAATATGAGTATTAATATTGTTTTACTCCAACTAAAAAATAACTTTATTTGAATTAGCAAAATCCTATATATTATTATTAGGGTAAATAGTTATGAGCAGTGATTAAATTATTCATCATTCATTTTATATTAATTAATAGTTGTCATTGCCATTCAAAATCTCTTTAATAGTGAAGTTTTCGGTAATTATAATTACAACGTAATCCTATTTCCACAACTCCCAAATTTTATTGGAATATATAAATAAAGGGGAGAGATATATTATGAGTAACTTTTGAAACTTATTCTCTATCTTAAACATCATTTTTAAGGAAATTTAATGGTTTGAATTAATGGATATATCTAAACTATTATATATTCATAAAATTAATGGTTAGGATGAGAAATAAGTTAAAAAACTTACACTTTGAATAAGTGAATTCTCACTCATAAATAAATAATGAATGCACACTTAAACCTTAATATCAAGATGTAACAAAAAAAAAATCTTAATATCAACAAGGTTTGGTTTAATGAGGTAATGTGAAGTTAGATCCTAAATGACCAAAAAAAATAAATATTCTATTTTTGAGATTGAGAACCATACATCCAAATGATAAATTCTGCCATGAAGTGGTACACAATATGGACAGAAGAAGATGTGATCTCAAAAAATAAACCTTAATAACAATCATGTTCATTAACCACTATGAAACTTCAAATTAGAACTTTTGCCTCAAATTTCTCCATAAAAAATCACACAACTTTGTGAAAAAATCCAATTTTCATTTCCAATTTCTGAAACTAAAAAATTCACCCTTTGTGTAGATTTAGTGAACGTGGATTCAAGAGAAAACCAGATTGTGAAAAAACAATGTCCCGTTTCGTACCAGAACGTCGTCGTAATAAGGCACGGTGACCGTATCGACAACTCCGAACCCTCCTGGTTATCCACGGCCTCCCAACCGTGGGACCCACCTCTCGCTCAGGTGGGTAGAGTTCGAGCATTTCAAACGGGTCAGAGGATCAGAAACACCATAGGATTCCCAATTCACCGTGTCTTCGTGTCCCCATTCCTCCGATGCATCCAAACTGCCTCAGAAATCGTTGCCGCACTCTCTGCCGTCGGTGAAAGTTCTGGTGGCGACACTGGCGACCCTGTTGTCATGGACCCCGCCAAAGTTAAGGTGATGAATTGTTGGATTATTGTTATTATTTTGTTGGAAAAAGGAAACTATCAGTTAAAAAAAAGATCACTTAATAAAGTTATTGTTTTGTTAAACTCCTAACAATAATGAGAATTGAACTTTTTATCTTTTGGTCGGGTGGACATAACACCACGGGAAGATAAGATTTAATTATGGATCGAATAAGGGAGTTAGAAAGGAAGTATTTGTAAATAAAGTTAATTTTATGTTTTTGTCTTTTTTCCTTTGAAATTTTTTGTTAGTTTGATATTCTAGATATTCATTTTCTCATGGGACAATTTTCATTTTGTTTCCCACGCATGATATCCTTGTTAAGACTATTTAAAACATTCCCGAAACAATGAGATAAACGATGTGAGATTTACTTTTTAACATGCCCCCTCTATATAAGCCTGTCGGATCAGGCGGAGAGTTACATTTGACCCACAACTAAAGGACATCTTTTGGCACATGGCAACTGAAAAGAAGTTAGGCTCTGACTCTGATACCATGGTAAGATTTCATCTCAAAACCAATTGGCAATGAGAGGAGTAACCCAACATGTATTTAAACCATTCCTGAGACAATGAGTTAAGCGATGTGGAACTTACTTTCCAATAATCCTCACCATAGTTTTGACATTCTCCTTTATAGATTATAGATAAACAATGGTCATAAAGTATTCATGAAGATTTAAGAATAGGTAATTTTGGAAGTTACTTTTAGGAACTAAAGGCTTTAAGGAATGAAGGGAAGGAATTCGTCTACTCTCATCCGTAACAAATTTAAAAAATAAAAAGAGGAATTACAAGGTTGTTTGATAATTAGGATGAAGAGTTGAAATGAATGGGACTGAGGGTTCAAGTTTCACCCACAACAAATACTAATATTTTCCAATATAAAAATGGAGTGATCTTAGAACAATGGTAAAATGGAGTGATCTTAGAACAGTGTGCTAAGGTTGTGTACATCTTTCCACCTCCGACCTCACTAAGTGTGTCTTGTGCACCAGTGCCGCACTTTTTTTTTACTTTAGGGAGCTAAGGGGGTGAAAGTTTTTGAGTAATGTATTTTATATGAACATTTGTATGAAAAATTCACTATATCTTATGACTTAAACTCTTATGTATTCTTATCTTAAATGGGTTATAAGATGTCGCGCCCCAACTTTCGCTTGCACGACTTTATTAGAGTCACCACTACATTTTTTCCAGTAAAAAAATGTAGAAAAATCTTTTGGTCCAATCACATTGGGCCTTGGACTTTGATATCCAGGTTCGGGAGTCAATTACGAATTGGGGAAGATATTAACACCCTATTTGCCCGTAATAAAATGGTACCTGACTAATTGCATTAATTAAATACCCTTTATTTATTAAAAATTAAATTACTTAAAAAAATATTTATTTTTTTATTTTTGTGTGTCTGAGAAGTTTATCTTGCTCCTACGTATCCCTGCATGCAATAGGGAAATGAAGACTGCATAGTTATGGTTTTTTGCATTGATTCGTTTGATTTGATTAAAATTTTATAAATTATTTAAATTGATTGAAAGGGGATTAATAGATGAAGAGTTGACATTAGTTGCTTACCCCATTTCCACTTCGATAACAGAGGCAGTACTAATGACCGCAACCGCTTCTTGGTTCAAAGGAAAAAAAAGATACATCACGAGTCATAACCTCGCTATCGAATCACTTTTAAAAAATTTCAGATCTTTATTGCTAAATTTTTGTTATTAAGATAAGATAAGAAAATATATATTAAACTACCAAATCCATTTATCACCGATTATATCTCAGTAATGGTAGTAATCGTTTTATTTCCAAAATCAGTAGTCACAATCATCAATTGTTCTTTTCTTATTGTATTATTTATTTTAAAACAGATCCTACGTTGACATATAACGAACCTATTAATTATGTGTTGATACATAAAAAATAAAACATATTGCAACATGCACGAATGCCACAAAGAATCATTTCAATCCTTTTTATTATTGTATCTTTACTTTAACATTTACCTATTTTATTAATCCAATTAGACATGATCTTATGTCTTATTATTAATATCAATCCTTATATTTGTCTTTTTTTAATTTAATTATTGATTTTTATTGTCCAGTGTTTAGGTTATGAATAAAAGTTGATTAGTGTAAAAAAGGGTGACAAACAATCAAAAACATTTTAGTTTTTATATCTATAATCAAAACAAAGATGAATATGAAATGTTATATATTTATTAAAAACATGTTCATCATTTGTCTTTTTTACTGTTAATGATTACAATTATTATTATGACATTATAATTGTTACATGAATCAAATTGTCATCACTTAAATGAATATTATAAGGTAAATCAAATGCAAAGTAAGAACTTCATACCTATGGGGTAATGAATAGAACTGGTGAAAAGAATTATCCTTTGGTAATTGATGAGAACGACCCTTGTGAGCAAGTCTACAATAGGTATGTAGATTAGAACAGTCCCACACATAGGTTGTGCGTTTATAGTATCTATAGTGTTGTTAAATCCTCTACCATGTTCTCCATTAGCTCCTCTTCCTATCGTATCTATTTTTTGTTGGATTTTTGGGTGATGTCCGGGTATGTTTTGGTTGATGACTTTTGGGCACAAATGATAGATGAATAATTTCTTGGGTGATTTTGGATTGATGTTGGTTCTTTTTTTCTTCCTGCTTTTAGCTTGGTGAGAATGCATATTTATAGTGAAATTAGACATATGTTTTTTTGAAAAACAAAATCTCCCCCATTAAGAAATGATAGATGGTTAAGGGGATATGTTTTTCCCCTTAATAAATTTCGGATTTAAAATTTGAATTGTATTAATGTTTGTTTAAATTTTGAAAATTCAAATTTAATTATTCACTTATTTGAATATGATATTTTTGGTCGCAAGACACTGCATAAAATGTTGTGATTATTCTAAAAATAGCACAATACTTCCAATCAAACCAAAAATTAATTATAATACACTCGAGTGAGTAGAAATAGTAATTATTTGATCTTTTAAAAATATATTAGTAGGTCAAAACCGTTTTTTGGGTAGAAACACCATAATGACTCTAAAAAAAATCTCAAAGTTGTTATATTACCTTTAAAAAGATAGCAAACAATCATATGATTTTTATAAAACCGCAAACAATATTTCAAACACAATTTTTATTTTTATTTAATTAAGAAAAAAATGAAAATTATGTGACATTTAGCATGTGTTTTATTCCTAAAATGGAATGTTACAATAATCAAGATAGTAAATATCCATTAAGTCACTTAAAATCCTTTCAAACAAATGTTTAAAAACCAAAAAATGATAATTAAGTATTATTTAGTTACTATTGAGCCAATAATTACTCATTAAACATTTTTGACACATGTTAATATTTAATTTTTGAAATATGTTTATTTTTAAATTTATTTTATATTTTTTGAAAAGTTATTTTGGGCACAAATATACTGATAATTTCTTATATAGAGAAATATCACCCATGAAGTTGATAAATTTATCTCACTTTCTTCCACCAATGTAGGTCTCTGTTGAATATGGATTATGTGAAATGATGAACAGACAAGCGATCCGTCTCGATGTTGTTCCGAATGATGGAAACTGGAATCTTGATGCATCAGAGCGTGAAGCCATGCTCCCTGCTGAGGCAGTAGATACCTATGTAGAAAGAGTATATAAAGAGGTATAAGGGACTTCATCTTTATTTTCAATTTTGAGCTTTTGGGCAATCACATTTGGTTGCAATCACTTTTTGGATCTGATTAAAGCTTTTTGGTTTGTCAACTTTAGTTGCCCCAGTGGGAAGAGCCAGTTTTGCAAACAAGAGCTAGATTTCAGAGAATATTTAAGGACCTTGCAAATAAGTATCCTTCTGAAAACTTACTGCTTATAACACATGGTAAATATATAACTACAATAGAGATCTGTTTTATCAGTCATATTAATCTATTACTTCATAAAATTGTCATATTAATCCTCTAATATGTTAATTTTCATGTCAACTGGTGTTCAATCTAATCGGTCTTAATGTGAGGACTAATTTGACTGTGTATTACATGTATAGATAGAATGTGAGCCTTGGCATAGCGATAAGATTGCTTGCTTTGTAACCTAGAAGTCACGAGTTTAAATCTTGAACATAGTCCCTTTACTTGTGAATAATTTTATGGCATATGCTTACATTTTTTGAGAGTAAAATAAAGATTCCTTTTCTTCTTGTGATTAAAAGTAATTGGTTAAAACAAAATTTTAAGTTAGAGCAAGAAAGATCATGAATATGTTTATTCAATATATGGGGATGATGCCTTGTATTTCAAGTGTTCTATAAGTTCTCTCAATTTGGCTTGTAATTGAATTGAACCATTGTAGGTGAAGGAGTTGAGGTTGCACTATCTTCATTCAAGAAGAATGCTAAAGTGTATGAACTACAGTACTGTGCATATGTAGAACTAAAACGTCCTGTTTTCAATAAACAGAGATCATTTACAACTGGAGAGTTTCATGTTGTTACAAATAGTGGTGAAACTGGCATAAGCTATTTTCTCCCAAAATGCATTGGATCTTGAACCAATTTTTTGTAATGGTAATATATGTACTTTTTTGGTGTGGAACATGTATGAACTGTAGATATCTATTTAGTTCTTATTACCTAGGTTTTACTCACAAGTTATTGTACTTAACTCATTTGTTGTGTAATAGCAAGGTTTTGTGAGTTGGTATTTGGAGAGGAATAGAGTGAAAGAGGAGGTTTGAGAAATATGAAATACATTTGGAGATGACTATTAAATCCTATATTTTTTTACCTTTGAGAAACTAGCTCAAAATAAACTATAAAAGTCCATTTGTGAGTTGAGTTTTGGAGGAAAAATAATAGGAATAAAAGGTTTCAAAGTCATCTTGCAACATGTTTCATGGCTTTGAAACCTTCCTTTTCCTTTAAATCCATTTAAAATACAACTAGTAAATAAACTCAAATAGTTTAGTAGATTATAAGAATTGTACCTAGAAGAATATAATAGAAAACTCAATCTGGCTTGTTTTTAGTGTTTCTCTTCCCCACTACTGTTTATTCTTCTGTATTTTGTTTTATAGTTATTTAACTAATATGCTATAACACAATTTTCTATTAGTTGAAATAACGCACTTGTGAAACTGATTATTTATTCTTTTAATGAAGGTTAATGTATTTTCTTCAACATTATTTTTGTTGGTAACATAAATATATATTAGTAATATATAAAAATTTATATATTAATCTGACGGTTAGTTATCATCTTTCTGATACTCTGAAAGGAACACTAGTTTTATATTGAGATATTTCAAGTTCTTTCTATGTCTATAAACTAAAACTAATTGATTACGTTTTTATAAATTCTTTTAGCTCATTATTATGTAATTGTTTTGATGTAACGTATTTATGTATGTCATCTAAGACTTTTAATCATCACATTTTCATGCATATCATACCAAGTGTTTTTCTATTGCTTTAGAATGACAAGTGTATGATAATTCAATATTTAACTTAGTCAAGATAGAGTAAGGAATAAATTTCAAGTAATAAAATAAATATAATTGGTTTTTGAAAATGATTTTTTTTGTTTTGTTCTAATAAATATATATGGTAGGGGATCTACTTATTTTAAAGTAAGTTTTTTCAATTTACTTCATATCTTAGCCATCAATTTTAGGGAAATTCAATGATTTAAATGAGTGAGTAGATCTAAATCATTAGATGTCCCCAAAATTGATGGCTAGGATGAGGAGTAAGTTAAAAAAAATTACTCTTAGAGTAAGTAGATCCCTCCTCATTGTAAAAGTAAAGTTGAATTGTTGAAAGATTGAAATAAATATCTTACTATGTCCTTTGGATCATTGTTTTGGATAGAACATCATAATTATTAAACATATTTATAGTGAATGAAAATTTATGAAGAGATAAATCTATAGGCATAAATAGTTGTTACATTGTTATTGTGTTACTTAAGGTTCTTCTTGATGCTTTTGATGTCAACCCTATTATTGGTTAAATTATATTGGTTTTTGGAAGAATAATCATCGGTTGATGGAAGTGATGGAGTTTATTCTAGCTTTTCCCCCTATATCTATCAAAATTGTATTTGTAGATGAGGGTGCATTAGTCTTAGCTAGAAGATTAGTCAATTTGGATCAAGCATCTTCAACCTCTTTTTTGCTTCCTTGAGCTTGTTAATGCAACTACAATGTTGGTACTCGATTTCATGCTCAATGCTTTCCACCAATCCTGTAATGATTTCTTGTGTTATTCTTCACTTGTAATGTTGATAGTTTTGTTACTGATGATGCTGTTCTTCTTCATTTTTATACTTTTTGTTTCCTAATGCTTGCTACTGTTTGATGTCTACTTCAGCAGCCACTTCTATGGCACTAAAAATCTATTAATTTCTTTTTCCAACTTTGAGAGATAGAGAAAGAAAGAGAGAGGCATCTCAAAAGTGTAAATTATAAGAAAGCAATAAGATTATTTCTCGGGATGAGTCGGGTAGATGGACCAAAATGTATAATTATGTTGTATCCTAAACCATAAACTTAGAAAGACTATTTAAATCTAAGTTCATTTTAAAATTAAGCAGAATATCTATTTAAAAGAATTCAGAGGAAGAAAAATGTCAATTTAGTTTTCTCATTTTTCTTCTAAATGATAGAATATTTTGCAAATATATTTTATGCGTAAGAATTAAAAAAATTGCTTACTTATTTTGTGCAAGTTTTGGTAACTTAAGTTTCACTCTTATATTTACACATGCTTCCTTGAGATCTTCCACCTATATGAAATAAAAGGAAGTACATGAGAATATTTATACAATGTTTTAAATAACAGTTTTCATTTCTATATGATCAAAAAATGATGTAAAGTCCTTGGTTTTAGAAACTTTAAAATATTGACATTTTGGACAAGTCAACACGACCAACTCCCAAAATTTTAATATATCAATATATGAAGCAATAACACATATAGATTTCAAACATTAGTGATGTCTGCATATAAAACATTTGGGAATGATCGAGAACATAACATTTGTTTTACTGAAGACCAACATGAACATCCCACAATCAAGTGTAAAGAGGAATGCTTTATATTTCACTCCTGCCATTGCAATATTGCGGTTTCGTGAATGTCCCCAACTATATCACCACTACAATTGTAACCTTAAAAGTTGCATTATCCTAAAGCTTTTCAGCAATTGTGTACACTGTTAGATTAATTTAATAATTAATGTGGTCCATGTGCATGAAAATCATTAATCTGAATGAAAGTGCCTAATGTGATGATGATTGACAATTAAATAATCAGATTAGTGGGGGTTTTGTCAACTCCCTCCCTCTCACTTCATGGGAAGTTTCCTATATGTTAACTTCCCCAACTGATGCATTAATATCACATACTTGTCTGTGGCAATTCCATTGTGAACATAAGGAATACATCTCTATTCTGAAAGAGAGAAACAAAAGGCAAGAATAAGAGAAAGGTCTTGGTTTTGCATAAAAGAAAGTCCAGTGCATTGTTATAGCGTGGAAGGAAGGAAACTAAGTTTCTAATCATCAAGAAACTCATAAAGGGAAGGAGGAGAGGTGAAAACAAAAGGCAATCAGAGAAAGCATCAGGGAAGAACACTAGAAAGAAATATCAATGGAACCAGGTATTCTCTAACCTTATACTGTAACATGTAAATGTCATAAATGTCAAGATCCTAAATAAAGGGTTCTTATGAACCATTAAAGGCTCAATCTAAAGTTTCTCTAAAAGTTTTAAAAAGCACTAACAATTGGTATCAGAGCACAAGGTTAGGGACATTATGACATTGCATGTATTTCTGGAATTAATTGATGAATGCATGTATGTATATGTAAACAAAAATTTTGATGAATGATTTTGTGCGAAGAATCATATGTCTATTGTTTATTGAATTTTCTGGCTTCCAATCTACCAGTGCAATAATTCCAAACTACGTTACTGTTGATTTTGGTTAAAAGAGTTGCACTGAACAGAGACTCTAATTTTGTGCTAAAACCATAACCGCATGATTTTCTATACTCTATAAATCTGCCACTTTTAATGCCTATAAACAAGAAGAAAAAAATCTTAATGACAATATGGTTTAATTGTTTATAATGGTATTTTACATTTAAAATTATGATGCATATTATGATCACCCAAAGGTGGATCATTGCTTGTAATTAAGATTATGATGCCATAAGGATAATAAATTGGGTTTGTTCATTAATTATAATGCATATCTTGATCACCCAAAGGTGGATTATTGCATGTATTTAGTGACATTAAAGTTTTAAAAATACTTGTTTGTGCTCGTTTATCCAAAGATAACATGCATGTTTAAGGAGTATGTTTAATTACCCATTAAAAATTAATATTAGGCATCATTAATAAAGGTTTAATGCATTTAAATTGTATCCAAAGATAAATTAAGTGTATGAATAAAAGTATAGTTTGAATCCATAAAGGTTTATTCAAAGCATTAAAGAGTGAGTATGTCTTTTTTCAGCTTCATTCAATGCTTTCGCCTTAGGCAACAGATGTGTCAAGTTCAATGGACTGAATTATGCTGATTGGTCTGAACAGATCCAGTTCTCACTGGGTGTAATGGAGTTGGACTTGGCTATCATTATG
The DNA here is from genome assembly GCF_001865875.1 of Lupinus angustifolius. NCBI lineage: Eukaryota > Viridiplantae > Streptophyta > Magnoliopsida > Fabales > Fabaceae > Lupinus > Lupinus angustifolius. The sequence goes on along the minus strand of NW_017727607.1, from coordinate 521,517 downwards.
GATAGTGAACCAACCATAACTGAGACCAGCTCGGAGGCAGACAAGACTCTTTTTGAGGCTTGGGAGCGGTCAAACAGGTTGAGTCTTAGCTTGATGAGAATGTCAATCTCTGACAATATCAAGCCATCTATGCCTAAGACAAATAATGCAAGGGAATTTATGAGAATGATCAAGGAGTACTCCCAATCAGACATTACTAATAAGTCTGTGGTGAGAAACCTCATGACAGAGCTGACGACCAAGAAGTTTGATTGGTCGCAGCCCATTCATGATCATGTAACCAGTATGTCAAATCTGGCTGCGAAAATGAAAGGTATGGGAATGGAGGTGACAGAAGCATTCTTAGTACAGTTCATCATAAACTCCCTTCCTATTGAGTTTGGCCAATTCCAGGTGAATTACAACACCATAAAGGAAAAATGGAATTTTCAGGAAGTAAAGGCCATGCTCGTTCAGGAGGAGGGGAGGCTAAAGAAAATTAAGAATGACTCCATTCACATGACCATTCAAGAGCCAGGTAGCACCAGCAGCAGATTCAGGCCAAGCAATAGGAACAAAGGAAAGGGGAAAGAAAAGGTCTCCATTAAAGAAGGGAGAATCCATAAAGAAATAAAGTGCTTCTTTTGTAAGAAGAATGGACACTTTAAGAAGGATTGCCCTAAAAGAAAGAAGTGGTTCGAAAAGAAAGGTAAACATTTTGTTTCCGTTATAGATGAATCATTTCTTATTGAAGTTCCTAATAATACTTGGTGGTTAGACTCTGGTGCAACAACTCATGTGTCGCATATTATGCAGGGATTCCTTTCAATCCGAACCCAGGAAACTGAGAAGTTTCTTTACATGGGGAACAGAATGAAGGCACAAGTTCATGGAATTGGAACATACAGAATGATCCTAGATAGTGGAAACTATTTAGATCTAGAAAAGTGTCTTTATGTTCCTGAATGTGCTAGGAACTTGGTTTCTGTTGCTAGTCTGGATTGTTTAGGTTTTAATTTTAAGATTGGGTATTCTGTTTTTAATTTGTATAAACACTCGTACTATTTCGGTTCTGGTACATTAATGAATGGTTTATATTGCTTCAATCTTGATTTTAAAGTTAAGGAATCTTTATTTAATGTTGAGCATGATGTTAGTAGCAAGCTTAAAAGTTTTAATAAGAATTCTGCTTACTTGTGGCATCAAAGATTAGGCCATATATCCAAAGAAAGAATAATGAGGTTAACGAAAAATAAGATTTTGCCTTATTTGGATTATGGCAATTGGGATGTATGTTTAGATTGTATTAAAGGAAAACAAACTAAACACATATCAAAGAACCCAGCCACAAGAAGTAGCAAACTTCTTGAATTGATTCACACGGATATTTGTGGTCCATTTGATGTTCCATCTTGGGGTGGTGAAAAGTACTTCATCACTTTTATAGACGATTACTCACGTTATTGTTACCTATATTTGTTGCATGAAAAATCTCAATCAATAAATGTCCTAAAGGTATTTATTGACGAGGTTGAAAGGCAACTTGAAAAGAAGGTTAAGGTTGTGAGGTCTGATAGAGGTGGTGAATATTATGGAAAGTATAATGAGAATGGACAATGTCCTGGACCATTTGCAAAGTTTCTCGAAAGTAGAGGCATATGTGCTCAATACACTATGCCTTACACACCGCAACAGAATGGTGTGGCTGAAAGGCGGAACCGTACTCTAATGGAGATGGTTAGGTCAATGTTGAATTATTGTGATGTACCTTTATCGATGTGGATGTACGCATTAAGGACCGCTGCATATCTGCTGAATAGGGTTCCCAGTAAAGCAGTTCCTAAAACTCCCTATGAGTTATGGACTGGTAGGAAACCCAGTTTGAGACATCTCCATATTTGGGGTTGTCCAGCAGAAGTAAAGGTGTACAACCCACATGAAAAGAAGCTTGATGCAAGAACCATTAGTGGTTTCTTCATTGGCTATCCGAAAAAGTCAAATGGGTACAGATTTTATTGTCCTAACCATAGTACGAGAATAGTTGAGTCTGGAAATGCTAGGTTCATTGAAAATAGTCAAACCAGTGGGAGTGATAAATCACGAAAGGTGGATATTATTGAGACTTCTGATAAACCTTCTTCACCGAAGGTGTCTCCTCAAGATGTTGTTCCTCTGGTTATATTACCGGCAAATAACCCACAGAGACAACAAGATAATATCCAAAATCCACAGGATGAAATAATAGTGAATGAACCAATTAATGGAGTCATTAATGATCAAGTGATGGAAGAATCACAAGAAATAGCATTAAGAAGGTCTGAAAGGCAAAGAAGACCAGCTATTTCTGATGATTATATTGTGTATTCACTTGAGCATGAATGTGACTTAAGCATTGATAAGGATCCAGTCTCGTTCATACAAGCTATGAAAAGTGACAATTCTGAAAAGTGGCTCAATGCTATGAAAGAAGAGTTGAAATCAATGGACGATAATAAAGTTTGGAATCTAGCTGAGTTGCCCGAGGGTTCAAAACAAGTTGGTTGTAAATGGGTCTTTAAGACCAAGCGCGACTCGAAAGACAACATTGAAAGATATAAAGCTAGACTTGTCGCCAAGGGTTTCACTCAAAAGGAGGGCATTGATTATAAAGAAACTTTCTCTCCAGTTTCAAAGAAAGATTCTTTAAGAATTGTTATGGCATTGGTGGCTCATTATGACTTAGAGCTTCACCAAATGGACATAATGACCGCATTTCTGAATGGTGACTTAAATGAGAAAGTTTATATGAACCAACCAGAAGGGTTTGTGACCACAGGAAAGGAAAATCTGGTGTGTGAATTAAATAAGTCAATATATGGACTTAAACAAGCTTCCAGACAATGGTACATAAAGTTCAATGATACCATTACATCATATGGATTTGTGGAAAACACTGTTGACCGGTGTATCTACATGAAAGTCAGTGGGAGCAAGTTTATAATATTAGTCCTATATGTCGACGATATTTTGCTTGCTGCAAATGATAAAGGGTTGTTACATGATGTAAAGAAGTATCTCTCTAATAACTTTGAAATGAAGGATATGGGTGAGGCATCCTATGTGATAGGAATAGAAATATTCCGTGATAGATCACAAAGATTGTTGGGATTGTCTCAGAAAGGATATATCAATAAAGTGTTAGAGAGATTCAGAATGGAAAAGTGCTCCGCAGGGATAATTCCAATCCAGAAAGGGGACAAATTCAGTGAAAAGCAATGTCCAAGGAATGATTTGGAACGTAAGAAAATGGAATCTATTCCCTATGCATCAGTGGTTGGGAGTTTAATGTATGCTCAAACATGCACTCGACCGGATATCAGTTTTGCTGTTGGAATGTTAGGCCGATATCAAAGTAACCCCGAAATAGACCATTGGAAAGCTGCAAAGAAGGTTCTAAGATATTTGCAAGGCACTAAGGATCACATGCTCACGTATAGAAGGTCAGATCATCTTGAGGTGATCGGTTATTCGGATTCAGAGTATGCAGGATGTATGGACTCAAGGAAATCTACATTTGGGTATATCTTCCTAATGGCTGGAGGAGCCATTTCATGGAGAAGTGGTAGAGAGTCTACAATTGCTACATCCACCATTGAAGTTGAGTTTGTGGCATGCTTTGAAGCCACAAATCATGCATTGTGGCTACGGAACTTTACTTCAGGGCTTGGCATTA
>NW_017727607.1:512233-517726 GCF_001865875.1 Lupinus angustifolius | reverse complement strand
GAAAGTGCCTAATGTGATGATGGTTGACAATTAAATAATCAGATTAGTGGGGGTTTTGTCAACTCCCTCCCTCTCACTTCATGGGAAGTTTCCTATATGTTAACTTCCCCAACTGATGCATTAATATCACATACTTGTGTGTGGCAATTCCATTGTGAACATAAGGAATACATCTCTATTCTGAAAGAGAGAAACAAAAGGCAAGAATAAGAGAAAGGTCTTGGTTTTGCATAAAAGAAAATCCAGTGCATTGTTATAGCGTGGAAGGAAGGAAACTGAGGTTATAATCATCAAGAAACTCATAAAGGGAAGGAGGAGAGGTGAAAACAAAAGGCAATCAGAGAAAGCATCAGGGAAGAACACTAGAAAGAAATATCAATGGAACCAGGTATTCTCTAACCTTATACTGTAACATGTAAATGTCATAAATGTCAAGATCCTAAATAAAGGGTTCTTATGAACCATTAAAGGCTCAATCTATAGTTTCTCTAAAAGTTTTAAAAAGCACTAACATACACAACGTAATGAATTTAAAATCAGTACAAAGCATCAATTGATCTCAGTAATAATTAAATTTTTGCTTGTCATTTTCTCATTTCTACCCGAACAACAAAACAATATTGAGATCAAGAAATATTAAACAATAACCGATAAAATATTGGTCTAGTAGTATAAGGTTTTATATTAGATCCCAAAAGGTTAAGGATTAAATTCCTAGGAACGATAGTTCTTAGGAGGAGCAGCCATACACCCCGTTCTTTTCAAAGATATTCCCAAACACCTCCTTATTCCACCCTTTTAAACTTTCATGGAGTTGGAAAATATTTGCATTCCAAGACAGACTAAAGAACCACACTTGTCGAATATGATCATCAAAGGATGAATGACCTAGCCAAGCATCTAGCATCATGAACGGCCTCCGCAAACGGTTTGGCCCCGATGCCTTCATCAGGTTCACCAAGAGAGGTGAGTGGTCTGATTTCAGCAAATTCAGGTGAGTTACCAAAGCACGAGGAAACTTCAATCTCCAATCTAAGTTGGACATAGCTCTATCCAACCTCTTCATAAGTCTCCCACGCCTCCAAGGGAACCACGACCCAATGTAACCAAGATCAATAAAATCACAATCACTTATCAGAGTAGCAAATTCAGCAGCACCTCTAAGGGGATTGGAACTACTACTCCCCATCTTCTCCACATCAGATGCCACAACATTAAAGTCACCGATAACACACCATAGTTTCTCTATCTCGACTGCCATCTCCCTAAGAGTCGTCCACAAAATCCCCCTAAGAGAGAAGTGGGGACTGCCATAGACAGCAGACAAAATCCAAGCAGCACCCTGCCCCCCAATAATTTCTAGAGAATGGGTTGAGACGTCATTACAAGAAGCTGAGTCCCATAAACACTAAATCCTACCCGATCTACCTTGAGCATCAAGTTTAGCCACACCATCAAAACCAAGGCTGCTAATTACCCTGTTCGCCATCTCTCCACTAATCTGATTTTCCAAAAGAATCAACAATGATACAGAGTACAACCTTTTAATATCTTTGATTAAAGTGCTAAAACCTTTTGCATTAGCACCCCTACAATTCGAACAAATAATATTCATTAAGCGATATTATTTTGTGTGGGGTTTTGGGCCCTCAACCCTTCCTTATGCAAAACCGTATATCTACCTTGACTAAACAAGGGTTGATTTTCATTATACTGACCTGAAGTCAATGAGAGTTTCTGTAACTATGTGGACTTCCCCCTCATTTGAAGATCCATGGGCTAAATCCATGGTGTGACCCGAAACCAAGTTGGGATTCTTGTGCCCATCAATTACTGGTTTCTACAATCTAAAATCAGCTTCATTCTCCATTGGGTCATTGGGCCCAGACCCACAAATTTTAGAATCATTCAACTCTAACGATCCAGAGCCATTATGGAATAAATTATTATTATGAGTTTTTTTGGAAAGGGTTCCCATAATACTCACCCTTTTAGAGACTTGTCCATCATGATTATGTTGCTGAATTCGAAGTGCCTTATAACTACTATCTCCCTCTACCAACACAGGTCTCCCATAATGATTACAGATTCCTTTCGGAATTTCACCTTTGTCATTATTGTCCCCTTTGTTTTTTGTGTTTAGCTTTATGATGCTTAACTAACATCCATGGCCCAAAAAGAACATATTCCTTTTGTTTTGGGAGATCACCCATTTCATTTATTGTCTTAGTAATTCCCACTCTCTTGGTGTTGTTGGGACCACCTTCCCCAACGACCTCAGGAATTCCCATCGACAATGGCCCCTCAAGACCCATCAAACTAACACCTTCAGAGATCGACCTCTCCACCTCTACTTCCGCTGATTTTGGAGGACGTTAGGGAAAACCTCCAAATGATGCCCATACTTCTCGAAATTGAAGCAAATTTGATGAAGGCCCTCTTATTCAAGGTTAAGGGTAGCTCCTATAATGTTAATCTAGGGAACTAACTTTCTATCCAAATTGATCTCAACACAGATACGGGTAAGTTTCTCTCTTGAATGGAGAGATGTGAGGTGATCAATCTTCAACATCTTCCCCAGGCTCGAACCAAGTCGCGTTAAGAACTTCTGGTTGTATAGTTCTATAGGAAGGCCAGAAATTCGGATCCAAGCAACAATCTTGTGCACCTCCTTCTCATTCGAGAGAAAGAAGGGGCGACATCTATAAACAATCAAGTAATGATTCACCACCATCCACGGCCCTTCATACAATGCATGGTTATAGTCCTCCTCATTGGCGAAGTGCACTAAGAAATAGTTTTGAGGCATATTGAAAATCTGCAAGGCACCTCTAACTTCCCATAATTTCCTCAATCGATCTTCCATCACCTTCCTGGACAGTTTCAGCCCTAGGAGTTTCATCACTAAGGCTTGTTTCCAAGACTTACACTAAGCCTCAAACTCTGCTTTAATCATCGGGATTTCCAGGCAGGGGTTGAACGACTCCTCTTCCTCATCCTCTTGGTACAATCTATTTTCCACAAGGTCATCTTCATCTTTCTCTGCATAAAACCCTTCCAACCCTGTAGACAGGTTTAAGAGTTTTTCTCTATAGGAGACCTTCTCTGTTGGACAAACCTTCCCACCATCTCCCACAATTTCCATAACCATTTCAACCTCACTAATGTCATTTCTTGTTTTCACCTTCTTCGTCCTACATGAGAGAGAATCAGCTTCGTGAGTTGAGTCTTCGACCAAAGCCCTAGCAGAGCTCATTTTAACAAACAACCCCTAAACATTCACCTTTTCCTCAATGTGAGAGTAAGTAGGTTCCAAAAGAAATTTCAACTTTGATCCGACTATTTGAAGAATAATGATCTAGCTATGAATGATGTATAAAAGTGTCCTTTGTGGTCTCATTGATCTCCTTCAATACCTATATCCCTAGATTTGACTAAAATATTAAATGTTCAATTTATGGGAGTGACACTTGTTAGGAGTGGCAGTTGCACATCCCGAAAGGGATTAGCTCTTTAACCATAGTGAGAGGATACTATTGGTTTCAAAAAATAAAATACCAGAACACTCCCAATGACTATTATAACCTATCTAGCTTGGCCAAAATCATAATGAATCAGTAGACTTGCATCTGCAACAACAGAAATGCAAACCTTTGCAATGTCTCTCCAAACACTAGCAATCATAACATCTCATAAGGTTTGTGGACCCCATCATATAGTGTGGTTGTAATATTGCAATCACATCACATTGCAATTATGGTGTAACACCTAATCATATTGACGTGTATGCATCATGTCACATTGAATTCATAAATATTTATTTAATCACTAAACAATTCATATCACAACAGCCGCAATACACATTGCAGATGACTGCCATCGCGAGCTCAACTATAATTTAAAAACATTGGTCCTAATAAAAACCTTCAACATTTCTTGTACAACAAGCTTGCAAATGATCTGCTCCAAAGATTATTGTTCAAGATCATCACCATTTCTCCTAAATGTTTCACTCATCTCCATATACAACACAACAAATTTTCCCAAGGTAACCGAAAAATCACAAAGAGCACAAAGGAGATCCAAAAGAATGAGAAGACAAAAACCCAATCACCAAATCATAGTCTATGATATGCTTTCAAAAACGATTTCAAATTCATTAATTGGGTTATACCTTGGACCTTTTCAGAGTTTTTGGAGAAAGTGGAAAGAGAGAACAAAGGATGTTGTGCCAATGTGCTCTCCATAAGTAAAGAGAATGTAACATGTAGTGTTATTGTTTTAAAGTGCAAACCACATCACATGAGGTGACCACAATATTGAAGTGATGCAACACAATAGTGCCATTGTGGTAATGACCATAACAACAATTAAAATAATGATGGGGTGTGACACAAAATCACAATAATTTGACCTCATCATACCACATTTGAGTCACAATAGATTTCATCGAATTGAAAACAATTTTGTAATCACAAAAAAAATTACACCACAATAATCGTAATCACAATAACTATAATCACAATAACTGTAATCACAACTGCAAATTAAAAGAGTGTAATCAATGAGGGTCTTTTATGCTTCATGAATTTCAAAGTTTCTATGCCTTGTTGGGATCTTAGAGAGTATTGAGAGTTTCTATGCCTTGGTGGCTAGTTAGAGGATGTTGTTTGTTTGTTTGAATTTGGTGTATGATAACAATAAGAGTAAATTATGTAACACCGCGAATTTTACGCTTTTGAATTATGAAGATTTTATTATTATTTTTATTAATTATATATTCGAAAATGAATTTATGGGAAACTTCGGTAAAGAATTAGACGAAACTCTAGTTGAGTTTTAGTCTTGAAATTTTATTTCCTATTTTGTGGTAAATTTTGGTAATTTTCGGAGACAGCCGGTTCTGAACCACTGTCGAGGCCGAAATCCACCCGGTACGGCTCAAAAAGTGGTTTTTGAGTCCCGTGACTCAGAATCGAATTCCGATCGCGCCGTTGGCTTTGTAATTTCATTTCGAGTCAATATAGACCCTGAATACACCCATACCTACTTTCTAAATATTTTTCACTCGGAATGCCGAAATCCGAGATTCTAATCGGATATTAAGATCGGGCGATTTATAATATCCGATCGAGTATTAGCCGATAATACTCGAGCATGTTTATCGTACGTGTCCGCGAAGTGGTCGTTTCGCATTGGGATGCGAGATTTGCCTTTCCATAAAGCAAACCTCACATCACTCAATCTCATCATTAGCCACTCTAGGAGATTTGCCATGATTGCTGAGAGGGAAATCTGATTTCCCTCTCCCCTTAAACTCTCACACTTCACACTTCACTCACTCACTTGTGCATTTTCAAAGAGAAGGTGAATCTCTCTTCATTTTCCTCTCATTCTCTCATTTGTTTCTTCCATCTTCAATCCTTGATCTCTTAACATTCAACCAATGGATGTTGATGAGATTTAAGTATGTTGTTCATGAGTATGTCAAGA
>NW_017727607.1:511028-512133 GCF_001865875.1 Lupinus angustifolius | reverse complement strand
ATGATACTTTGAATAACTTACTTTAAAATGATAAGATTATCAAAGAATGTCTTAAATCGGAATATGGGGTTTTAAGTATTTTAGTAACGATTTTAGAAATATCGGAAACTAACGGATTTTCATTGTGGTAGTTCCAAAGATTTCGGTTTTCGAACCTTGAAACTAAACCAACAGTAGTTGACAAGTAAAAGCACGCTTCATTAAGGTGAGAGAGAACACATCGTTATTGAATAATGTATGTGAGAGAGAACACATCGTGACATAGTGGTGTCCGAATATGACACCCGGATCTCCTAAACCATCTCAAAGGTTTTGGAGTTAACTTGGGTTTTAAGAAACCCAATATTTTTTATGTTTGAATGCTTTTGAATGTATATGATGGTTGATGAAATGTATTGAATATTGTATATGAATGCTGTTGGAAACTTTTCTGGGTGCAGGTGTTCGAAAAACTATGTTTAAATGCGTTTCAGTGGTCGAAAAGGGCAAAAGTTGGTATTCTGTCCAAGTCCCTGTCGCTCAGGCGAGAAACTCTCGCCTGGGCGAGCACAGTCTTGCTTGGGCGAGGAACTGGGCGAGGGGAAGTTTTGGTTCTGGAACCCCTCGCCCGGGCGACAAATCCTCGCTTGGGCGAGCAAGGGTCCCGCTTAGGCGAAAAAGCCCAGGAATTCGATGAAAATCCGGAACTCTCTCGCCCGGGCGAGCAAAAGCCCGCTTGGGCGAAAAAAAAAATTTCAGGATTTTAATGAGTTGCTATAACTCTCTCGCTTGGGCGATACCTTCGCCTGGGCGAGGAAAGCTTCAATTTATTTAAGATTTAAAGACGAATTGTCGCTTGAGCGACTAGTCCCCGCTTGGGCGAGGGACGGTGTGGGAAGATTGGAATAAAATGATGCTGTGAACAATGTGATGAACCCGGGTAGGGTTGTTGTGATATAAAGGTTGTGGAATGAGATCATGGCTTAGATGCGAAGCATGACTTTATAAAATTATGAAAGTATTGTTTGTGTTTATGTCGTATTGGGCAAGTATCCGACTTGAGGTCGTGAACTAAGGGGTACCCTAGTAAGGATACATGATATCACTGAACAACGATCGACCAACC
>NW_017727607.1:492466-510928 GCF_001865875.1 Lupinus angustifolius | reverse complement strand
AACTAATTATGGCTTAACTAATTATATGCATCATGTTATTCAGGAAATTGTAAATTAGGTTAAATTATTATTCGATAACGATAAGTTGATTTTCCGCATTCGAGTTACTTAAAGTGATGTCCCGGAAAAGGAAGGTTTTGAAAAGGAAACAATTTTATGCATCACCATTTAAAAAAAAAAAAATTTACCCATTTTTCCGCAATGTTTTTGAGAAGTAGTTTTTGGGGCGTTACAAATTATAATGATACTTCCTGAGTTTTAGCAAAATTACATAAATCACCTCTCACTTTTTTACACCTACACAAACCCCCTAATTTTTATACTTTCACTATACTACCACCTCTGCATGAGAAATAAGTGTAATCTTTTAAAAAAAAAATGTGATAAATGCAATTAAGTTAACCAAAACATGGTACATTGCGGAGACAAGTCCAAGTAATATATGAGCCAATACCTCATTATTATTTTTGGTTTGTTACAATAAAGTATAAGAACGATTTAAACTATCTCTTTAGTAGAACTGTTGATGCATTTTGTAATTAAAAATAATGAAGATACATTGATTTGTATATTATTTGGACTTGTCTCAATAATATATCATATTTTGTTAAACTTAATTGCATTTATTATATTTTTTGTTTAAAAGATTACACTTATTTCTCATGAAGGATGGTCAGTGTAACGAAAGTATAAAAACTAGGAGGTTTGTGTAGGTATAAAAAAGTAACAGATGATTTGTATAATTTCACTAAAACTCAGGGGATGTCAGTATAATTTACTCTAACCATAATCGTAATAGTGGAACGTGGGTGGTGATTAAGCTGATTAACAATAATGCCTTTTTTGTTTGTTATATATCCTAAAAGTAATTTTCTTTAGGATGGTTGTTAATTATACAATTTTGCCAACAATTGCTTTCTTTTAAACTCATTTTAAAAGTAATATCAGATTGTTGGCAAAATTTGTTATTTTTGGAGGTGGTGTGACATATGTTGGTGGAGGAAGATGGATTCGAACTACTTTTAATTATTAAAATAAAATGTTATATGATAATGGGAAGGTACTTATGGTTGTTAACAATGTCATTAATAATAATCAGAAAAGGGATCGACGATAATGATGATCAACAGATAGTCAATCAATAATGATAATTATAATTAACGAATAGTCAATCAACGACGATAATGACGATTTGCAGATAGTCAACCAACGATGATAATGCTAGTTATGGGAGGCAATAAAAAAATGAAAAGTAGGTTAAAATATAAATCATCATATAAATATAAAAAATAACCACATATTTATATGATAACAATATGTTGCTTTAGTGATGTAAGACCTTAGTAAATCTACGGGTCAAGAGTTTGATTCATGGGAGCTACACTTGTTGGGAGGGGCAACTACGAACCTAAAAAAGATTAGTTCCTTACCAAAAAAAAGTGAGAAAATATCATTGGTAGTACTAAAAAATATAGTTATAAAAAACCAAGATACAAAGATTATAAAGTTAAGGAATAAATATAAATTTTTGGTCAGGAAAGATCACTGAATTTTGATTTCAGTTGGCACAATCTATTTTGATTACTATTAGTCCAAAATGCTCCATAATTTTTCTTTTGATTCCTTTGGTTAAAGTAACTCTAAATTTTAGTTTGGCTAACAAAATGTCATATCACCAAGATTTTTGACTTGCATGCCAATAATTTGGGTTAGAAGATCAAATGCATATTTTCACAAACCCAAATCAATGCCAAAAATTTTTTTAGTAACAATTTCCAAAGAATGTAAGATGTTTTTTTTAATAATGTCTAACAATGGAGTAATATCATCACAAATATTTCTACAAGTAATCACAAAAGTAACAGATTTTTTAATAATGTCCAACACACAACTTGTCTCAATGAACAATGAACTATTTGGACTAATAGAGACAAATCAAATCGCTACATACTCACACAAAAGCGTAGGATCCTCTAGAAAACCCAAATTGCCTATCCTACTTGATTTCTAGCGAAGTAGCGATGAGGTGAGTAGTGTGTACTACTTGGATACCCAAAGCCATAAGCAAAATTAAAAACAAATAAAGGGTATGTTGGTAAATCCATCTTAACAAAAACCCTATGTTCCTCTCCAAAACATAACACCCTCTTTTCTTCTTCCTCGAAAATCAAGAACCACCATCACCATCACCAATGTCGCAGCAACAAGGTCAAATTCCGATAAACCCCTTAATTCCACAGCAGAATTCAATCTCACAACAAATCCCTATGCAATACCAATACCCAATGCATATGCAAATGCAATACCCTATGCAGATGCACATGCCCTATCACATCCCATTCCAGATTCCATACTCCGTCCAAGAAACCGCCGTAACCTCCGCCGCCGGTTCCACCGGATATCCAATCTCGTCTTCTAAGCGCCGACGTGAGGACGAGGCGCCGGGAATCGAAGTAGCGGCGGAGTTGTCGGCGGCGAAGCGTGTTAAGGGCCAGGATGTGATATTCAGGATCATCGTGCCGTCGCGGCAGATCGGGAAGGTGATTGGGAAGGAAGGTTGCCGGATTCAGAGGATCCGAGAATCGACCAGAGCCACCATCAAAATCGCCGATGCTATTGCTGTAAGTTCTTTGTTAGGTTTTTATGGAGCAATATTTTTGGTTGATGTGTAAGGGAGAGAGAAATTTAGGGAAGATATTTTATTTTTGTTGAATATTTTGTTTCAATTTATGGCTGAACTTATCTTCTGTGTATAATTTGGGTTTTGAGGATTATGTTTAGTTAAGTTGATGTTTTTTATATTTAAATGCTTGTGCGTTGTGTAGTTCTATTTAGTAGCTGAAAGGGAAAAATGCAGTTTTTTGTTGGGTTTTGTTGTTTTTGGTGTTTAGGGTCTGTTTGCGAATTGAGTCTTAGAGGAAAGAGAAGGCCTTAGAGTGATCTCACTAGTGTATTTCATGGCTCTCAGGCCTCCCTTTTCCTTTCCTCCTTCTCCAAAACTCAACTCATGAACATGCCCTTAGAGGGCAGCTGGGCGCATGGTAAGAATGTTGCTTAGTGACCAAGAGGTCACAGATTCAAATCCTGGAAACAACCCTATCTGTAGCTTGTGGGGATAAGGATACGTACATTGGGGATTCATCTCCGAACCCATTAGGTGAGACCTTTGTGCAGTGACCCATCCTATTTTGTTATTTTCAGTTCGAAAAATTATGTTTAGGTCTTGGGGAGTATTCTAAATGTAAATTGGGGCGTTTGGGGAGTATTCTATGTGTTTGTATGCTTATTTTAAGACAGAATAACCAATCCTACTGCTCTATCCCTAATTCCCTATCCTGATTAACTTCTTAGCTTCAATATTATCAAATCACATGTTTGTCTAATGATGTAAATATCATTTAGTTTTGCTGATTATCAGTGAAGGGTCTATGGTAATATTTGGATTGAAGCGTTTAAATTGGCTTTCAGTGTATGTTCAGTTAATAAATTTAAGATAAATAAATATGTCTAGTTATTATTCACACTAATCAGCATTTACCCAACTCTGATCCATCCCATGTTTTCTCACTGGCAGAGACATGAAGAGCGTGTTATCATTATTAGCTCTAAAGACAACGATGAAAAGATTACTGATGCAGAGAAAGCTCTAGAGCAAATAGCCAATTTAATTTTGAAGGTAAGGTAGTCTTGATTGGTTAAACACTGTTAAACCCTTTACTCACATACTTTCTATAAAATGCATGGTTAGACATGAGATTTGAAGATTGTTGTGACTTTTGAATCTTTTGGTTGTGTCATTCTCTTTTATAACGTATGCTAAAACCATCTAATAGTGTAGTGTGTTTAAATTTCAAATAAAATGGTTTTGTTGTTAATCTTCTAGCATTAAAACCTAAGAAGCACTGATGCTGCTGTTTAATCTAGTCCCGCCCTTATATGTCCATCTATTTGGGGAAAAATATTTTGACGAAGCTTTTTGGTAAATGCTTAACCATTTTAGAAATGAATTGAAATACCTTACAGTGTTAGAAAGCTTCCTTGAACATGACATATAAAAAGGATAAGCTCTAAAATAGTAAAACATGCCAGAACTGTACTTTTAATGAATTCACTTTGAACAGTATTTTTAATCTTAAATCTAATATTTATTTGTAATACTTCATTGATAATGCCTTTACATACCTTTATTTCTGTATCCCTGCATGGTATTTTGTTTTGGATAAGATATATGTCGCTGAATCCATGCATCACAGTCTGACAGTATACTTGATTTAATTATAAACCTGGTTAGAGGTCTTACCTATTCGTTGTCCTGAAATTATCATGGCATATGGCCATTGTTAGTGTTTTAAAGACCAATATTTGTGAAACTTCACTTAATAATCAAGTAGCCCTGTTCGGTGTTATTTTTATTTGTTGCTGCTGCTGAGATGAATTGATGAAGACATGCTCCATATAACAGGAAGATGATAGCAGTCTTGATGCATCAAAAGTTACTGCAGGACATGTTGCTGCCAATACAATAAGACTTTTGATTGCTGGGACTCAGGCAGGTGGATTGATTGGGATGTCTGGTCAAAACATTGAAAAGTTGAGGAACTCCTCTGGTGCCTCGGTTACAGTTCTTGCACCAAACCAGTTACCTTTATGTGCTTCTGCCCATGAATCTGATAGAGTAGTACAGGTGGGATGTCTAAAATGAGGCTTATCAATTTTCATATGAAATATTTTAGTTATTTGTAGATTATTATGCAACTTTGATTTCGCCATAGATGTTTTGACTTCACCTTTTTAACCAATATGATATGACAAGGGATGTGGGTTTTCATTGAGAGTTGAGACTGAACTGAACAGGTTTTCACACTGAAATGTAGATATGGAATCAATTTTATTTCTGTTATATTAATGAATGTGGAATCAGTTTTCTTGTTCATTTTACTGTAATTTACCACATGAACTTTTAAGAAATGTCCAGTGTCTCTTAGATGATTTGAGAGTTTGAATTAGATCAACAGACGTGGTGAATTTCTGATTATGCCTATTCATAAAGAAAATGTTTGTCTTACACCCCAAATTGGGGTGTAAGTAGGTGCAGAGAAGAGAGAGATAGGAAGGGAAGGGAAAGAAAGTGATAGATATGATTGGTGATGTGATAAAAAAAGGAGAGGGATTGAAATTTGAAAGTGAGATAAGGGGTAAATGGTGAGGTAATAGAAAAGGTTGTAGGAATACAAGGGTTATATCCATAAGGGGATTGAAAATTTGTAGATGTTTTTCTCTGCCATTCTAGCTATTATCTTTTTTATGTTTCTTTATATTTATTGCTAATTTTTTATAACATTCTTGTTAAATTCAGCTATCAGGAGATCTTCCTGCAGTAATGAAGGCTTTGGAGGAGATAGGTTATCAGCTAAGGTCTGGTAGTGAACTTTTGTATAGATTTTGAACATGTGTCCAATTTACTTATGAATTTAGTTCATAATTTAGTTCAACTCAAATTTTGTTTAGGGAAAACCCCCCAAGACAAGTGATTTCAATTAGCCCAACTTACAATTATGCTGCAATCCGACCATCCCAGCCATATCTTGACCCATCTTCAGGTTATTTAATGTTTTCTATACTAGAGAACTTTTTGCTGCCATTTAGAAGCTATATTAAGTTTTGAATATTGTCTTACAACCACTTCATCTCTAGGACAACCAATCTTGCAGTTGACTATGTTACATTCGAGATGCTGATTTCGGAAACAATGGTTGGCGGATTGATCGGCAGATGTGGTGCAAACATATCAAGGATCAGAAATGAGTCTGGAGCAATGATCAAGGTTAGTCTTTTAATCACTTCTTGTATTGTCGCACAGCAATGGCTTAGATATGTGATCAATTAGAATGTTGGTGTCATATAGAAGGTTTATGTGCTGCTTGAATTCATGTTCAAGTGCGCCATTAAGTTCAATATTAGTACAGGATCAGAAATATGTATGATAAAGGGGATTAGGACAGGATAAGAAATAGGAATGCAATATATATATATATATATATATATATATATATATATATATATATATATATATATATATATATATGTATTTGGGACCACATTAAAAATTAAGACTGTAAAACAGACAACCAATATTGAAGCTGGACTTGTATTTTTTACGTTTTTTGAGAGAAACTTGTTGGATCCCATGTTAACTTTCCAGTGCACCACATAAAGATGATGTAAAAACCCTCCTAGGGTAGTCTTTGATCCCAAGGGCAAGAGAAGTCATGATGATCCTACAACTAGGGCCAAAGCCAAGGCAGGGGTCCTTAAAGTCTCAAAGGATACAATTGACCCAGGAGAGAGTATGTGAGAAGGACATTTATGTCCTTAGGTCACTTTCTACTTAGGTTTATTTTATTTCCATTGAATCAAATAAATGAGATTGCATTCTCATATAGTCTTAGGAGTTTAGTTTATTTGATGTCAAAAATGTTAGTATTTAATTCATGTAATGTGGGTTGTGATTCATATATAACATGGTCCAGATTCATGACCAAGTAGTTCACCTAGGTTCAAGGGTAACTAGTCACGGCTACAATGATGGAATGGCAAGGCCTAGAGATAAGGAAGGAGATTTAGTAAAATATCTATGCCTAAATCAGATTGGAATCAATCCACACGGTTGGGAAACGATTTGCCTATTTCAAATTGGTCAAATCTAATCTATCTTTAAGCAACACGGTTGGAGAAATTCAAGGGAAAACTATCATCATTTCGGTTGGCCAAAAGAGATAAATCAAAGCTAAAAAGGGGAAGATATCTTCAATATGGTTTGTTGAGGAGATAATCTATTTCCTATCAACTAAAATTGGGTCAGATTCAAATCCCTTAAAAATAGGAGCAAGCCACCACAACTCAACCATTTACCTGATTTAATTAGGAGTTACATTATTATTTCATATCTATTTTTAGCCTAAGTTTTAATTAGGATTTTTCATTATGCAAGTTAATTAGGACTTGGTCTTTATTTCAGCCCAAGACATTCAGATTGCCTATTTATGTAATTGAATTGTCATTAATAAAGTTAAGTTGAATTTTGATTAAATCTGAGTTGTTTTAGTTGAGAGCACTTCTCCTAAAAAGCCTAGGTTGGCCGTGGCCACCATTAACAAGTTCTTATCAAGCTTCCTAGCTTGTGGCGAATAACACTAGCTTATCAAGCATTCTTGCTGGCGCTTCCCCCGTCTAATCTTTTCCACTTCCCTCACCAAAACAACCCCAAATTCCCCATAATTCACCAAAACCGAATTACAACTTAAAAAACTCAAGACTTCAAGCTAAATCGATCCTAATTCTAAGGCAGCCCCGAGGTTGTCATCAAAAGGTATACATTAGTTACTAATATACCCAGAGAATTGATAATTATGTTAATATTATGCAAAGTGTTGAGGATTTTCTAACAGTATATAGCATGTTTGATCACTTGATTTGTTTCAGCTGTAGGTAAATTAATAAATTAACTTGGATCTTAATGTTAGAAGTTTTTTAATTTCAGAGTCTGTATTCCATTATGTATGATATAAGTTAGATGATTTGTCAAGAGAGAAATAGGAGTGAATGGCTAGGCCTTAACACAATTGCAATAGGCATAAGACATATAAGATTACAGTACCCTTATACATTTATCACATTGACATTGCCCGTCAAGATAGCACATAGATATCAATCATGCCCAGCTTGTTACACATAGCACCCACTCTCTTCGGTACTAAAGCTGTAGGGAAAATATCTGCCGACTAGTATCTAATTCCAACACACTTTTAAATCAGTCTTCGTTGGAGCCGGGGAGGGGAAGGGAACCATGGGTATCGACCAGCTCTCCTTAATATTGTCATCATATGTATATGTAAATTGTCCTTAATATTCTTTTAGTGTCTTGTAAATTATGTTCACTCTTTTTAGGATAGTTGAACAACATTAAGTGATTGTTGGTTTAGACATATGATAACTAATTATCCCATTTTTTTAGAAGTCAAAGTGTTCACATAATTTATGTAAAAAAGTCTTCATTTTACCCACAAAATATTGTTATCAGTGTTGTCAAATGGCCGCCATGGTGGAAAGTGATGGTGGTTCCAGGAAGAACACCATTCGAAAAAAGCTGTTAAATGGGGATGCCTGACATTTGGGGATTTTGGGACAGCCATGGTGGTAGGGTGGTGCATTTCTGAAATGTCGGGCACACATTTGTTTGGGGTTTTTCGGAGTTTTTAAGGGCACTTTTGGTTCTACCCAAAAAATTATAAAGCCTAAATCTCTCTGCTTTGAACCTATCTCTCACTCTGTTTCGAACCTTCTCACTCTCTCCTTCGGACCTCTCTTTCTGCTTTGCTTCCTCTCTCTCACTCAACGCTGGCATGATCAGCAACTCCAACGGCCGGCGTGACCAGAAAGGCTAAAACTTCGTCTCCCTGCTTTGCTTCAACTTCGTTTCTCTGCTGCTTGACAAGCAAGTCAGCAACTTCATCTTTCTTCTTTCTTCAGCTTCATCTCTTTGCTTCACAATGGCTTGCCAAGGCCAAACATATCTAAATACTGGAAGGATGAATGATGTTGGCCAAGCAACTTCGTCTCTATAAGACTTGTTAGTATTGCTCACTTTACTTTTTATTATCCCTAATTCTAATTTTCTAGTGACCTTATAGAATCATGATACTTGATGAATTTTATTGAACCATATGTAATGTTATTTGTGGCCTTACTATGATGTTTTTATGCGGCTTATGCTATTATTATTTTTACTTTATTTTTTCTGTATGTATTATATATATTTTTTCTATCAACCACCATGATGACATCCACTATTTGCCCACAGCCCTATCCACAAAGGCATGATGGCGGAATTTTGGCAAACGCCATGAGCAGCCAGCCGCCATCAGCAATACTGATTGTTATTATTTCATTGTTTCAATGAAAATCTACTAGTTTTGCACTTGAAGATCATGATAGTGTTTACTTATAAGTTTTATAGCCCATAAATATGTAAGGTACGAAACAATATCTGAGTACCTTTTTTGTACTGGGTAAATACTATTGTTTTAGAAAAGCAATATAACATTTGATGAGACTTCCGAGACAATATGTGTAGAAGTGAGTGGAAATAATGAATTTTGAAGCAAACTGGAACCCTCCCTCTAATGATTTCCGGATCCTCCCTTGTTGGAACTTTCCTTAACAAAATGACAATCCACCTCTCTATGTTCTCTATGTATTTCATTCTTTAGTGGAAGGCAGGGTTAATAGCTATATATATTAAACAGCTTGGTTGTCAATTGTCACACTATATATTCATACAATGAGTGATCCCAACATCAGGCTCCTCTAGTTAATGATATATCCACATGAGTTCACATTCAACCGAGTCATTTACCTATTACTCAGATTTAGCATCAGAATGAGAAACAATGTTCTGCTTCTTACTCTTCAGTTTTGCTGCCTAGTATTTTTCTCAATGGTCCTGCTATTATTGTCGGCCATAGTCTCTACTGTACTTGTGCCAAGAACGAAACCCAACAACGGAGAAGAATAATGGAATTAGGCCTGCTCAGAACTCAAAAAACATCATACAGCACTGGTAAACACTGCCTACCACCAGAAAACTTCTCTCTGGCTACAAACATCAATGGAAATATCACTGTCAATCACAAATAATGCTGGAAAGTGTGACTTGCTACCACAGCGGTGTTCATTCATCCACCTTGCATAGCTGCATGGAGATATTCGTAATTCCACTAAACAGTCACCTGTAGGTGGGAGGGGATGGTGTGCAGATGGGAAAAAATATGTTTTTTGAGGGGAAAAGAGAAAATTTTAGGGTTTTCTCTTGATAGTTATTGATACCATTCAAGAGAGAAATATAAAATGATCGGTTGGCCGTCACATAATTTTGTCAGTCACACACACATACATATATGTCGAGCGATAGGCAGAGTATCCTTCATTGAACATATGCTGTTATTCTTAAGATGATTGTTGCTGATTCGGTTTCTGTTAATTATATTTTATTCTTATTAAATCATTGATTTCCCTGAACTATTTCATCTGATTTATCTCTTCATCTATTGGAAAATGTTGCAGGTTTATGGTGGAAAAGGCGAACAAAAGCATAGGCAAATCCAATTTGGTGGTAGTGCTGAACAGGTGATCTATTTATAATTGAGTTTTACTCTTTAGATATTTCTGGAAGAATAAGCAAAATAGATGTGATTTTTGTGAGATTACTTGTTGCTGGTACAAACCACCATTTAGCTGTAGGTTACAAAAGTCCCCTGGCTCTCATAGATTTCTAGATTGTAATGACAATGGAATCAGTGAGGGTCCTCCTTTTGCCACGTCTTGGTGTTTTCATGGTGGGGGGTGAGTAGAGGGAGAGTTTTGAAAATGCTAATTTAATTTCTTTTTTTTTGGAGTAATGATATGGTTGAAACTTTATGTCGTAGATTAAGTTTTTTCACCTCTTGTTTATTGCTTTTGCACTGTTATGATGTCTTCATATTTTTTGTTGTTGAAACGTGATCTTTTTATCAGGTAGCATTGGAGTAGAGGGAGAGTTTTGAAAATGCTAATTTAATTTCTTTTTTTTTGGAGTAATGATATGGTTGAAACTTTATGTCGTAGATTAAGTTTTTTCACCTCTTGTTTATTGCTTTTGCACTGTTATGATGTCTTCATATTTTTTGTTGTTGAAACTTGATCTTTTTATCAGGTAGCATTGGAGTAGAGGGAGAGTTTTGAAAATGCTAATTTAATTTCTTTTTTTTTGGAGTAATGATATGGTTGAAACTTTATGTCGTAGATTAAGTTTTTTCACCTCTTGTTTATTGCTTTTGCACTGTTATGATGTCTTCATATTTTTTGTTGTTGAAACTTGATCTTTTTATCAGGTAGCATTGGCAAAGCAGAGAGTTGATGAATATATATACTCTCAGTTGATACAACAAACTGGTAATCATCAAGAATCAGGGTAAGTGTTTTATGTTAAGAACTAGATTTTAAGCCCGTGCAATGTACAAGTGCCTAACGGTTATTATAAAAAATATCTAAACACATACATATAATTATCTATCTTTGCATGCTTCATGTCTTGATTAATAATAACAATAACCACCACATACCCATAAAAACATTAGAATTCGTACATGACATGAAATTTTCTTAAAACAATAAGATTTACCACCTATTTGGGTTTTTTGTTTTGATGAAGCAAAAAACCTTCTGACTTCTGACCCTAAATGTATGTCTAAAGTCTGGATCAATTTAATTCAAGTGAGGTAGTTATGTTAGCATGGGTTGAAGAGTCCTAACTACTACAAAAGAGAAGAAATTTAACCTAACAATTTGAAGCTAAAACATGTTCAAGACATTTAAATATTGTCTTTTATAATCACACAAGTTTCATTGGTTTTAGTTTTATTGGTGGCAGGTTTTGCGATTATTATTATTGAAGTTCAATCTCCTTAATCGGCTTACTATTCCCTCTATGTAGTCAATCGCGTGCTATCGCTCCGAGATAGCGGAGTAGCGGTGGCTGTCGGCCCTTCCTGTGACAAAAAGATAGTTTGCGGTGTAGATGGCCGTTGTGCCTGTCGCGGGTCAAATAGTGGTGAAGTCGTCAGTACCTGCTCCAACTTTGCTTCAAGTTGAACCTTAATTTATTGAGGGAAAGTCTTTTTTGCCCTTATTTTTAAACACGTTTAACACATACTGCTTCTTCCCCTCTGTTCTCAACCTCGGGCCAAACACTTTCTGCCCATTCCCCCATTCCTACTCTCGGCAAAGCTTCTTCCCCTCACTCTTTTCTCAACTTCCTAGATACCCTTTTCTCAGGCAAAGCTTCTTCCCCTCACTCTTTTCTCAACTTCCTAGATACCCTTTTCTCAGGCAAAGCTTCTTCCCCTCACTCTTTTCTCAACTTCCTAGATACCCTTTTCTCAGGCAAAGCTTCTTCCCCTCACTTTGCAGTTGTACAACCATAAGAGTCACAGGGCGGAAATTACAAATTATGACAATCCAATTACAAATACCTAGGAGATTCAAGCAACTAAACTTTCTCAGACATAGGTTTTCTTTATAATGTAGGCCATGTGCTACCTTCATGAAACCCATCACTTTCTTTTGCACCCCTTGTTTATTGTTTTTGAACTGCTACAATGTCTTCATATTTTTGTTGTTGAAACTTGAATTGTTTAACAGGTAGCATTGGTAAAACAGAGAGTTGGTGGATATATATACTCTCAGTTGTTACTACAAGCTGGCACCCAATAATTAGGTGAAGGGTTTTATGTTACGAATTTGGTAAATTGAAAATGTAACAGTCTTTTATAGTATTAACAATCAAGGACCATGCACATCTTGTAATAATTCGTTGTTAATAACTAAGGTTCTTCACTTTCTGTAGAAGATTTAACATATTCTGAGTTAGTATTTTGATGGTTCATTGATAGTGGAAAATTGTTTACTCTGTAATGGGTTATAATTGTATCCTTTTAAATGTTTTTATAAGATGCTTTATGCTTTAGTGTGAGATTATATAAATTTGAAATGTAGTATATACTTGTCTAGTTTATATTTTTTGTGCCCTTATGCTACAAAAGTAGATTATTGTAAAGCAACTTACAGCTCTAGTTTATGTCTAAACAAATTACCCAAACGGTTAGGTTTATTGAAGTGTGAGTCCCACATTCGATATGTGGGGAGGAGTGAAAGAGTTTATAAGAAGGAAATGTCCACGGAACTAATGTCTTAAGGTTTTGGTTTAAGACGTGGTGTCTCACTTGTGACTCTTCACTCTTCTCATATCCATGTAACACTGAAACTCTCTGGTGGTTGGAAGCTCTTCGGTCACAGTCTGATCCAACACAAACATTGATAAATAACAATGATAAGGTAGCCTATGGAATTAATGCCTTAAAGTTTTGGTTCAAGACATCGTGTCTCACTTGGACTCTTCCCTCTTCTCATACCTATGTAATAATGGAACTCCCTGGTGGTTGGAAGCTCTCCGGTCGCAGTCTGATCCAACACAAACATTGATAAATAACAATGATAAGGTTATTTGTTGTATGGCCTGAGGTTATAAGTTAAATTCCTGGAAATCATTTCTCTTCTTGCAAGAATAAGATTGAATATATTTACATTCCTAGTATGGTCATACCTATTAGGTAGGAGCCTGGAGAGAATTGCACAAATTAACTTATAGCAAGATAGAAAGTCTCATCTTGTGCAGTATGACCATACGAGGAATATGCAGTATCAACCGTCTTAATATATCTTGCTATATGTATATATACACATATATATTTGCTTTCATTTTATATAATATGAATACTTATAATATATAATGCAACGCATTTCCCGTATGTATGCCGGGCTATGATGAATTTAAGTGGATTTATCTCATAGGACCTGATATTAAACTTGTACAATTAACTTAAAAATGGTAAAGTTCTTATTTCCTTGTAGTGTAAGTAAATAAAGTTCCAGTGCAAGAGCGTGGTTAAGGCTGAAAACAGTTTAGCTCTTGCGTAATACGTTGTTGATTTTAATTAACGATTCTTAAAAATCAAATAGAGGATACTATGTGGGGTTGTAGAACAAGGATCATGGACATCCAAAAATTAACATGATTTTGGAACATATAACAAGATTCAACATGGTTGAAGGTTTGATTTTTAGCCTGATCAAGCACAATCAGCAAAGTATAAGAAACATATTTTTAAGTTCAGCAACATCAAATATGGGATAACTTTAGTGCAATATAAGTTCAAATTAATCCATTAACATGCAATCCAAAGTAAGTTATAGAGGTTGCAAAATTATCCATTATCTATAATCCATCTAAACCTAAGAAAATACATCTACTCAAATCAATCAATTATTGGATGAATATTCAAACCATCCAAAAAATGATGTTTTTTTGCTTTTCAATTTCATTTAATATTCTAGAAAATTAAGTTCATCCAAATTCATCCATGATTTTCACATTCACTTTGAATATTTTATTAAATTGAGATTAATTTTAGGACATCTGGATGTAGTTAATATTAAAAGTTTATTCTTAAGCTATAATATATATAAATGTTTGTTAAATTTTTTACTCGTAGAACCTTAAATGTTACATGCTTGTACATTCTTGGAATCAATTTAATTTTTTTAAAAGCAAAAAAAAAGCATTTTTTCTTAAATATTTTTTTTAAAACATGCTTTTTAAAAATGTTTTTTAAATGATTTTAAAAGTGTTTTTAATGTAATTTGAAAAAATATTTTATTGAGATAGTAGTTTTTGAAAAATTAATTTTGTCAATAGTGTTTTAGTTCCAATAAAAAATCAAATGGACTGGATATTGATCCACCAAAATACATGAAAATGGAGTCATGAAAAATTGGAATCCATTAAGTCATTAAGTTTGAATATGAAGGAATTTGATAACTTAAAATATGTAAATAAATTTATATAGATTAATAAATAACTTTGCATCCATTCATCAAGATTCAAATCCATATAAATTTATCCATTTACCACGCTCTTCAATAGAATAAAATGGATCCTATCCATATGGGTATATCATGATCACCATCATGGCATAAGCATCAAGCTTTCATCTACACCTTTTTATTTTTTTTATTATAGCTACCAACGCATTGCAAACATTACAAACAATATTGTGTCTTTACCAACAAAATATTTCTCGTTGTCGTACATATGAATCACATCATTTTGCCACTGCCACCCCTTAATCATGCATATTACCACTATCTTAATCACCATAAGAATCATCCCATTCTGAAAATCAAATGGTATATAGAATGATATACATTTTGGGATAAAAGATTTGCTCCATCTTAATCACTCATTAGGACGTTCTACAACTACTTTAATAATACATCACCTCTTAGGATCATTTTTTTGTTACCAACAGAAGAAAATTGCTAGAATTTCCATTGTTATTTTCAACATTCATAGGGGAAATTGTTTTTTTTTTCAAGGGCTAAAAACATATTTAATTCTTTTCATAAATTATTTAAAAAATATAACATGTTAGCAGGTTAAGTTTCTCAATGTGTCCCCCTTATTTTGTGATTTCACAATTTTCACGTGTAAGTTTTGGATGTTTGGTGTACATCTATAAAGTTTTTTCCTCGTAAATGTTAGTTTTTGTAATTATTGAGTGCAATCAAAGCAACATTATGCATAACTTTATTACCAAAAACAGAAATTCTTAAAGCATAAGTCCGGGATTAATAATGGAGGTTTGGCAATCCTACCTATCCCAGGGACCTAGTGATCAATGACACAATTATCTGACATGAAGGTGGGAAGTTATTGATGACTATTACAACGGGATAGAAGTAGTTTTCCCCCGTATAATAACCAAATATCTCCCCTCTATGGCGCAGCTAAGGAACTAATATATCTTTAGAGTATTATCTCTCTTGTAAGTGTTGTTTTAAAATAATTTAAAATATATCATTAGATCAACATCTCTATTTGTTGATAAAAATAATTTAAAATACACAATATGGAAGAAGGGAATAAAAATTATAGGTCAAATATCCATTGTTATTAGAACCGGTTCAACCGGAAATTGGTGAACTAGTCCTAATACCGATACGATATAATATTTATACTGGCCATGCAATTATATCGGTCAAAACTCGTTAAAATTGGCCATACCGACCATTTTTAATTCAACCATATCAGTCATACCGTCTGATTTCATTTAAAATTAATTTTTTGATGAAAATGATTTATTTTTACTAAAATGTTGGTATGAAGGATCAAATGCACAACTAATACATTTTTTATATATTTAAAACACGTTATACATTTTTTAACATATGATATAAATAAAAATAGTTATTATCTTCTTTATTGACTTTTAATATTAATGTTAATATAAAATATATGTATATCTAATTTCATCAGTATGCGATTTATTAATGAACCACCAGTTAAATTACTATATTACTATATCAGTACCCTGACTATTTTGATGAATGATATGATATTAATAAAATTGCAAATATCACATACATGTATCCATAGGCACTCCTAGACGCACACAAATGTAATGGACAGAGATAAATTTCGAAATGGAAGTTTGGTATTTGGATTTATAATTAAGGTCAATATCATATATTTAATACTATTATATTGACTATTTATTTTGGGTATTACAAAATAAGTGATTTAATTTCTGACAACACATAGGACTTCTAAAACTGATAACAAATATGAATTTAATAAGTAGATATCCAAACAGTTGACATATAAGGGATATGAGAACCCTATAAGTTAATGCATAAGGATCGGTTATGAACTTCAAGACATAAAATCACAATAGCTTTTACTATTGGAATTACTTATGTAATCCCATAAACTGAATGCGGAAAACCTAATGATCAGGGCTTTGTTCCTATAACACAATGTTTATGCCCATACATAAACCCGAATGGACCCTGATCCAGACCGAAGAAACCCCAATTGATTTCATGGTGAAGAAGAAAAGCATACCTTGATTAGCCATTTAGAATTTTGAAGGTATGTGAGTATGATGATCTTCCAGATGATAGAGTCTGATGGTTTTTCTTCTGCTTCTCTATAGGGGAATGAGAAAGCCAAAGAGAGCTTATGTGTTATGATGAAGAGTCTTCCTTATGGAATTGTGATGGTGTGTTATATCCTTATGGATAACTCCTCACAATTCACCTTTATTCTCATCACCCTACTCAACAAAACCTGATACTCTACAAATGGGGACCATAACCCATAAAAGTAAACGAAACGGTTACTACTTAAGTTGCAATAATTCTAATTCAGTCCCGTCATCAAATCAGAAATTGCCCGAAGGTATCCACACTTATAATATTTCATGACACATATGTCCTTAGCCACCAAATTAATTCTTGAAGACCATTTTATATTTGGCTAATTAAATAATGACCATAAAACAATTATATAGAATTATAACCCATAAATTGTCAGAAATTCTAACAATCTCCCACTGGTCACATATATGATTCACCATACGTGTTATCCTTATCGGGCGCTTAAATATTGCCATTATGACTCAGGCATACCTAGATTATCCCATCCATTAGTCCTGTCTCCATATCGAATCACAGTGAATTTCACCATATCAATCATGACTAATTCAACAATGATCACCAACATTGACACAACTAAATGACATAGATTCAACATGAAATGTGTAGCATGAAAATCACATGAATATGATCTGTACATGTCAATTTTCAACTGGTCCTACTTAACTTTAGTGAGATCCTTAATAATAACATAAAACCTTATTGTACAAAGTATAAAGACAGAATACCAAACTGAATGATCAATCAACTGAAGTTTGAATACAAAGTATCCATACATAATACTGAAATTACATAGAACATAATAAAAGTGTACACATTCTAACTCCCACTAAACCAAAAAATCCTCACATTGTAGAACACCCATGTGAGCAGTATGCTCATGAAAGACCTTGGGTGTGATAGCTTTTGTAAGAGGATCCGCAATCATGGAGTTAGTGCCTAAGTGTTCTATGAAAAGCTGTCCACTTGGTACTTTCTCCTTAACAACTAGGAACTTAATGTCGATGTGTTTCGACTTTGCTAAACTCCTATTGTCGTTGGAGAACAACACGACTGACCTATTGCACCACTTGCCAATAGATAAACATAGCCCGAAGTAGATCGTCTACTATCTTGGCATCCCGCAAAATTGAAGTCAGAATACCCAATGATCTCTAATTGGTCTGATCTTCTTTTGTTCCCTTTAAGTACCTCATGACCCTTTTGGCTGCTTTCCAATGATCAATTCCTGGATTACTCATATATCTGCCTAAAATCCCAACTATGAACATTATATCTGGACGCGTACAAACTGGAGCATACATAAGACTCCCTACAGCTGATGCAAAAGGGATACTACAGCTGATGCAAAATGGATCTTTTTCATCTCCTGAATTTCCAGATTTCCTTTAGGGCATTGACTAAGACTAAATTTGTCTCCCTTAGCAACTGGAGTATCCATTGGTTTACAATCCTACATGCCATATCTTTTAAGTACCTTTTCTATATAGCTCTTTTGTGATAATCCAAGAATACCCCGAGATCTGTCTCGGTGTATCTGAATTCCTAATACAAATGAAGCTTCACCAAGATCTTTCCTTTCAAAATTACTGGACATAAATTTCTTGGTTTCTAACAAGGTACCCACATCATCAGTGGCAAGTAGTATGTCATCCACATACAAGAGCAAGAAAATATACTTGCTCCCACTGAACTTGTGATATACACAATCCTCGACTGAATTCATCTCAAAAGCAAAAGAGTGAATCACCTCATGAAATTTGTGGTACCACTGACGAGACGCCTTTTTTAGCCCATAGATGGATTTTGTCA
>NW_017727607.1:491304-492366 GCF_001865875.1 Lupinus angustifolius | reverse complement strand
CATCACCCTCATGTTCCAGGAGAAAGCAAATGTAGTCATCTGGAATTGCACTTCTCCTTTCTCTAGTGGATCTATGCAAAGCTATTGGCTCTTGCAACTCTTGTCCATGTTCTTGAGGGTTTTGAGTTTGTCCTTCATGAATTACCAACTCATCTTGAGTAGGGAAAGCATCATCAACTATGTCTTGAAGAGGTTCCAAATTTACTTCATCAAAAGCAACCATATGAATCGCATCAAGAATTGATACAAATTCTTTCTCTAAGACAAAGTTTCTAACCTTATCTTCCCCTTCAAACTCAATATCCTCAAAGAACGTGGCTGTACCCGTCTTAAATATGGATTTTAAATTTGGGTCATAAAATTTATAGCCCCTTGATTTTTCAGAGTAACCAATAAAGTAGCTGCTCACTGTATGGGAGTCCAATTTCTTTTCATGAGGCCTATAAGGCCTTGCCTCAGCTGGACATCCCCATACATGAAAATGCTTTAGACTAGGCTTTCACTCAGTCCAATGCTCATAAGGTGTTTTGACAGTTGTCTTAGTTGACACCCTATTAAGAATGTAAGCTGCAGTTTTAAGTGCCTCTCCCCAGAGTGACTCTGGTAAGGTAGAGTGACAAATCATACTCCTCATCATATCCTGAAGAGTCCGGTTTCGTCTTTCAGACACACCATTCATTCTACGCGATCCTGGCATGGTTTATTGTGGGACAATATCACATTCCTCTAGGTATTTGGCAAAAGGCCCTGGACGTTGTTCACCTGAGCCGTCATACCTACCATAGTATTCACCACCAAGATCAGATCTGACGCACTTAATCCTTTTGCTGAGTTGATTTTCAACTTGAGCCTTAAAAGTTTTGAACACGTCCAATGATTGGGACTTTTCATGAATAAGAAAAATGTATGCATAATGAGATTAATCGTCTATGAATGATATGAAGTATTGTTGACCATTCCAGGAAGCCGTAGGGAATGGCCCACAAATATTCGTATGTATCAATTCTATGACGTTTGAAGCTCTATATGCACCAGATTTCGATTGTTTGGTCTGTTTTCCTT
>NW_017727607.1:490628-491204 GCF_001865875.1 Lupinus angustifolius | reverse complement strand
AACATAATTAGGCTTTTGGTAGCTCAGGCAACCCTGCATTGAAACACTGATGTTAGAAGTTGAACCGAAGTCTAACCACCAGGTGTTTTCAGGTACTGAAGTTAAATTGACCTTAGAACAGACCAAAGTAAGAAATATACCTTTCTTAGCACGCCAGGCGTGATACTTTACACATTTCTTCTTTTGTTGTCCAGTTCCTTTGTAAAAGTTACAGACATCAGCCTGCTTCTACTTCTCTTGCACTGGACCCTTAACAGCTTCATCCTTGGGCTCTGAAGTGTTTTTCCTTTTGCCCTTATCCTTAGAGGTACTTACATAATGGGCACTTTAAGTCCTTTCTCGCTTCAGCCTTTCCTCTTCTTGCACACAAAATGAAATGAGCTCATTTAGAGTCCATTTCTCCCTTTGACAGTTATAAGAGATCTTAAACTGACTGAATTGTGTAGGAAAGGAAAGCAAGACCAAATGTATGAGTAAGTCTTCCGACATCTCAAGCTTAAGGGCCTTAAGTTTTGAAGCAATATTGGACATTCCCATAATGTATTCCCTTATGTTTCCCTTGCCTTGATACCTCAT
>NW_017727607.1:481340-490528 GCF_001865875.1 Lupinus angustifolius | reverse complement strand
TCAGCAAGGAAAACTTTGGCACTGTTTATCTCATCCGAGATAGTACCCCTAAAGACCTATGGAATGTCGCGCTTAATGATCATTAGACTCATGCGATTAGAGCGATCCCACTTCTCATAATCCTTCCTCTCTTCAGCGGCACTGAATTCCGAAGGAGAAGGGGGTTGCTCTACCCTTAATGCATAGTCTAGATACATGCAGCCAAGAAAAATTTCCATGTTCTCTTTCCAATCCTTAAAATTTGTTCCATTAAGGATCAGAACCAAATTTAAATTTGTAGATATATAAGCAATTGATGTAGCTGAATAGAACAAAATACAAAGTATTAAATTATGCTCACAACTTAAAAATTATCAATGTGCTTAAATAATGGTATGTCCATATCAAGATACATAGTGCATCGTTAATATCAAGTCTTTGGATAGTAATATTAACTACAAGTGGTACTCTTGTTGTAACGATCAAACATTTATAATAAGGCATGTCAACTGACAAATCTCTCTTTGGATTGATTCATCAGTCACATGTATAAAAACTTTAGAATTATAACATGTTTATCATCACATGTGTGTATGATCTTTGGCCAAATATCATCTTTCCTTTGGGCCAATTAATACTCGCATGAATAATCATACACACTTACATCTAATATTCCTCATGAGTTATATCCATGAGAGAGATCACTTTGGGGACATTTCACTTCAATTGGCTCACTTGAAATAACAGACAACTTAATGGATAACCAAATAATAATCACAGTTAACGCACAAAGATACCTAAGCCTAAAAAAAATCTCAAATTTCCCAACAGAAAAAAAATTTCTGGGCGACTGTACTCTCGCCTGGGCGAACTCTCGCTTGGGCGATCGAGTCCTCGCTTGGGCGCAATAGAGGACGATTTGATTCTGTTTCACTCTCACTTGAGCGAGAGAACCCTCGCTTGAGCGAGCCTTATGTCGCCCGTACTCTCGCTTGGGCGAGCTTACTCTCGCTTGGGTGCAATAGAAGACGAAGCTTCTCTTCAGTTCTCGCTTGAGCGAGTGTACTCTCGCTTGGGCGAGTGTATTCTCGCTTGGGCGAGTGTATTCTCGCTTGGGCGAGTGTATTCTCGCTTGGGCGAGTGTATTCTCGCTTGGGCGAGTGTATTCTCGCTTGGGCGAGCATGATCTCGCTTGAGCGAGAGCACTGCGACAGAACACGAACATGGCGGTTTCTGCATCATTCTTCTCCGGAAGAAAAAAACACCCAAAAATTAAGAAAACACCAATAAAAGCATTGATTCATTTCGAATCTATCTATATTCATATGGAAAAGCATGAATTTCTATCCTAATCAATCCAATTGCATAGATAAATCATCAAATCCTAAATTAATCCAAATTTGGGGAAGAACAGGAAATGCTTTAGAAGACCAAATTTCACACATGAATCAAATTAGGGTGGCTCTGATACCAATTGTTGGAATTACTTATATAATCCCTTAAACCGAATGCAGAAAACCTAATGATCAGAGCTTTGTTCCTATAACACAATGTTTATGCCCATACATAAACCTGAATGGAACAACCCTGATCCAGACCGAAGAAACCCTAATTGATTTCATGGTGAAGAAGAAAAGCATACCTTGATTAACCATTTGGAATTTCGAAGGTATGTGGGTATGATGATCTTCTAGATGATAGAGCCTGATGGTTTTCCTTCTGCTTCTCTAGAGGGGAATGAGAAAGCCAATGAGAGCTTATGTGTTCTGATGAAGAGTCTTCCTTATGGAATTGTGATGGTGTGTTATATCCTTGTGGATAACTCCTCACAATTCACCTTTATTCTCATCAGCCTACTCAACAAAACCTGTTACTCTACAAATGGGACCATAACCCATAAAAGTAACCGAAACAGCTACTACTTAAGTTGCAATAATTCTAATTCAGTCCCGTCATCAAATCAGAAATTGCCCGAAGGTATCCACACTTATAATATTTCATGACACCTATGCCCTTACCACCAAATTAATTCTTGAAGACCATTTTATAATTGGCTAATTAAATAATGGTCATAACACAATTATATAGAATTATATTTGTGACCCATAAATTGTCAGAAATTCTAACATTTACCTCTTCCCATCAGAGAGAAAAAGCGAAGGTCCCAAGAGGAATTCATGATTTGGTTGAGTAAGACCATCATACCAAAACTCTATCAAAATGTATTGACATTAGTAGATCTGAGGATATTGATTCAGGTATGAGTTTGTATCATTGTTTTATATTATGTGTGAGAATCATGAGATTCAAGATCGTAGGATTGGTAGTTCACCAATCATCAAGAAATTCTAACACTGGTGTCATAGGGTAGATTTTGAATTTTATGATTCTCTATAAAGAGTGTTTTTCCAAATTTTAAATGAATCCTAATTTTAATTTGGGACTTCATGCTTCAGCTATCATTTATAAAAATTGAGATATTTTTGAATGGATTATATCCTATGAAGCACGGATTCGTCAAACACCCTCACGTGTCGGTGTCCGACACGGATACGCTCGAATTCGCGAAGGATACGTATCCATAGAGTATCCAAAAATTAAAAAAATAAAATAAAATAAATAAATATTAAGACACGTATCCGATTCGTTTTCAATAAAATATAGGATATATGGATTCATTTTCAGTAAAGTATAGGATATATAGATTCGTTTCCAATAAAACAGAATAAGATAGATTCTTTTCCAATAAAATAGGATAAGATAGATTCGTTTCTAATAAAACAGGATAAGATAGATCCATTTTCATTAAAATAGGATAACATATATTTGTTATGGAGGACAATGATTTTAGGATAGATTCGTTTTCATTAAAATATGATAAGATAGATTTGTTATGGAGGGCAACGATTTTAAATTTCCATTATATTTTTTACTTTAGATATCTTGATTTACACTTATAATTTTATCATATTTTATGTGTTTTTATTATTTTATATGCGTATCCCTGAATGTATCGTATCCTGTATTTTGGAAAAAATGCGTGTCGACGTATCAGATACGTATCGTACCCGACACACATATCAGTATCTGTGCTTCATAGATTATATCTACTACATCTTAATATTTTTGAATTTATTGTATTTGCACCATTATTATATATGGTGAATCATCAATTTTTCTTTTGCACTGACCATTAATTGAACAATTTTATATTATTTTTATTAAAGAAACATTAACATAAAATATTATATTTATTACTTCGCAATATCTGATGTGCGATATCATGAAGCTGTGAAGGATTATTGTATATGTGAAAAGTGGGTTGGAAACTTTTCTGAATAAAGAATATATTTGGAGATAATAGATTTTCATTAGAATATCAGATTGTGCATATACATATATGAGATTTTACAGATTTGAAATTTTTATTTCCATTGCCCTATTGTTGCGCACTAATATTTCTGTCTAGTTTCAGTGCACATAATATGGATGCAGATGTATCTCTTTACTCTAGATTTATTTGATAATGATTTGCATTTATATTTCTTTCTTAAATCCGGATTCAATTTATATTTAATAACAAATTGCATCCATCTTTATATGTTGATATATATATGTAATATGTCTTCTGATTTGGAATTCTATTGTAGATTCAGATTTATTAATCATTAAAGTGATCAAATGTTAAGGTTTTAATTTCAAATTGTAATTTTTAATAGACTCTGTTAAATTTTGGTATGAGTCATGAACAATCTTTTTAATGAAACAAGAAAGATGAGAAAAATAATTCATTGAATGAATGTTGAATTGAGTGAATGAATTGAGTATTGAATGTATACAATGAAATCCTTTTATAAAAGGAAGAAAAACTAACTACCCTTTTACTATTAGAAACTAATAACTTGGGCTAGAACCAACCCAAGAATACAATCTCTCATATTCACATGCACTATTGTTTACATTGATTCAATATATTTTAACAGCCACCCTCAAACTGGAGAGTGAAGATTTTAAACTCCCAGTTTGGAATTGATTTGAAGCACTAAAATTGCTTAACCACTCATGACAGAAACTATATCATCAAACGCTTAACCATCTATGGTAGAAACTATATTTTTACTTAACCACCATGAACAGAAGCAACACAACCATTAATGATGAATGAAAGAAAAATGGATCGGAATCTTGATCCTAATATACAACTTCATTGATGCAAAAACACAATATAATAATGTTTTGTGTTTAATGACAGGGGTAAAGAAAATAGAATATGAAAAAATAAATGTAATTGGGGGGGGGGGGGGGGGTAAATGGTGAAGAATAAGAAAAGAACATAGAGATTCTTGTAATTTGAATAATATGGATTCTAGTTATCATTGATGTAAGAGAACTTCTCAAGAAGATATCTAAATGAATGAAAGATGACAACCTTTTATTTGTTCAACATTTCCAATAATGGAGTCTGCAATTCTGCATGAAGAATGGTTGAATACAAACTCAAAAAGGGTGGTGGTTTAGGATGAATAATTGCTTCAAAAACTCAACACCACTACTTCCATTTTGAAATGATATTAAGTATACTTTTCTTTGAATTTAACCATCCATGCCCATGTAGATTCAAGTGCACTATCTAAATGACTAGAATATAGACTCTGAATCGTGTGTTTTTGAAGAGTTGAATAAAACAATTCAATACTAGGTTCAAAGAATGATATCTCAAGCCTCTTTTCATAGCCTTCAAAACCATATCTGAGCAAGAGAATGTCATTTTGACTCCAAGGGAAAGAGAGAAAAATGTTGCACCACCATATAAAGAAGAAGAGCAAGAAAAAACAAGAAGGGTCATCAAGACTCACATTTTCACTACTTTCATGAGTTGTAATTCACTATCCATATTTTCATTATACATAAGAATTGAAGGTGGTGATTTCTTGTTTGGAAGAGAGTGAGGAGGGTTACTGTTGAAGTTGTGATGATGAGTTGCAACCAAAGTTTGATATGCCTTAGCAACATCACAAGATTGAAGGTTGTTGAAGGTAGATTTCCATAACTTGTTTTGGTGGTCCATATTCTTGAACCTAAGTGCCTCCATCTCATTTGTTGAATACGTGGCTTTCACAATAGAATTACAACAATCAAGTCACCATCAATTGGTAGGATTGCTCATTAAAGATATTGTATTGCTGAATCTTGCAGCTTGTGAATGTGATATAAAGAATGTCTCATTTTCCATTTGAGAATTTGAAGCCATGCAACCAATTAAATGTGAAGATGGAGAACTTCTTCTTGTCATACATAACATGAACAAGAAAGAAAATAATGTATGTCGAATAGACATGTTTCTCATAAGCAAAGAATGCACAAGAAGAGAGGTTGATGGAAAAACAGCGGAAAACATAATTACATTTCTTTGATATCATGTTAAATTTTGGTATGAGCCATGAACAATCTTCTTGATGAAACAAGAAAGATGAGAAAATCATTCGTTGAATGAATATTGAATTGAGTGAATGGATTGATACAATGAAATCCTTTTATAAAAGGAAGAAAAAACTAACTATCCTAACATCTAAACTAACTAACCAACTAACCCCTTTTACTACTAGAAACTAATAACTTGTGCTAGAACCAATCCAACAATACAATCTCCCATATTCATGTACACTATTGTTTACATTGATACAATATATTTCAACAGACTCATATTCCTTCTGTTTCGTAATTATTTGTGAATCGGTTGATGCAATATATTGTCAAAGTAACCTCTATTATGGAAATTTATTAAAATAACACAGATGAGTATGAGATTATATATGTGAATTGTGTTCGCCCTAAAGGAAGGCACGATTTGGTCAAATAATAACATACATGTGATGATAAATATGTAATAGTTATAAAGATTTTTCATGTGAATAATGGTCGGTCCAAATAAAGACTATTGTTTGACAAAACTAATTGTTAATATTTGATCATTACATTGAGAGTACTACTTACAAATTAATTTCTCTGTACAAAGAGTAGAAATTGATGTTGTGTTAGGTATCTTATGATGACGCTATATGTGAATGTCTTGTTTTATATATTACATTACTTGTTTGTTTAAATGTGAACATGTTATTAATTCAAAAGACACTGAATGGTTACAACACTTCATGTTATAAATATATGTAAATGGTTACAACGCTTCAGGTTTTGTTGCATTGGTTGGTGGTTGATTGCATTATTAAGGGGTTGCCATAGTTGAAGCACTATTTCCGTTTGAATCGTATGTCTTGCCATGTTTAGTCATATATAAAATGGTAACATCATTTTAATGGAAAATTCAAAAGGACTATCACTAGAATTCAAAACACAAATCGTTGTGGTGCGAATGATGCAATGCTACCAATAGACTATAATGAATATATATATGGATATAAATAATATATATTTTGGATTAAGTGTTAAATCAAACTTAACTAAATGGTTTTTCTTTTGGAATATAAAAGTGTTTGACATTTTAAGTGAACCTATTAAATAAAAAGTCATCAAAGTGACATCTTATGTAAGTTGTTCATAATAAATGTCAAATGCTAGTGTGTATATGTATTCATGTGAGAATTAATCGGCTCAAATGAATATTATTATTTGGCCAGATTATACACACACTTGTGATGTTAAACATGTGATAATTATAAGGTTAAAGATATGAATGATAAATCAATTCAAAGAAGAGTTTATTATTTGACATGCATTATGATCAATGCTTGACCATTATAAACAAAAGTACCATTAGTCATTGATATGAAATATCATGCCAGTTGTATGTTTGCATTTTATGCGAATAATAATCGACCCAAAGGAAGATTACTATTTGGCCAAAATTACAAATATTCTTATAGCAATAAATATGTGATAATCATATAGCTTTCCATATGAATAGTAAACCAGTCCAAAGAAAGGCTTATTATTTGACGAGACAGATTATCAATATTTGATTACTACATTAAATATACCACTTACAAGTTAAAATTTTGTCCAAAGACTGAATATTAATGTTGTGCTAGGTATCTCGCGATGTGCTGCACCATCATTTAAATTTAAGAGTTAAAGTTGATTATGAGTTTAATTGCAAGAATGATTGCAATTTGTTGTTCTTTGTTCTATTGACTTCTCTGTTCTTTAATTAATACTGCAAATATTTTTTGCTCAAATTAATAACATCCTAATGTTTAATGGAACAAACTTTAAAGTCTAGAAGGAAGTCGTTGAAATTATTCTCGGTTGTATGGATTTAGATCTGACAATTCAGATGAAGAAACTCATCTTTTACTTTGAAAATACTCAATGAAGTTAAAATTGATAAAGGGGAATGCTCTAATTGGATGTAACTATTGATCATGAAATACTCTATTCTAGAAGTGTTATGGGGCTCTATTTCTGAGGCTCAAAGTACAATGAAGTTCCCTGAAGAAATAGAACAACACTTTGCCAAAAAATGAAAAGGCAGAGACGAGTAGCCTTTTGGCTAAACTTTTCTCCATGAAGTATAAAGGAAAAGGGAACATAAGGAAGTATATTATAGAGATGTCTAATCCCACATCAAAACTCAAGTCACTTAAGTTAGACCTTGGTAATGACTAGCTCGTGTACTTGATTTTTATTTCACTTCTTGCACAATTTGGGCAATTCAAAGTAAGTTATAACACTCAGAAGGACAAATGATCCCTCAATAAGCTTATATCTCACTGTATGCAATAGGAAGAAATGCTATAGAGAGATAGGACTGAAAGTGCTCCATTGACAATGACATCTCAGAATAAGAAAAAAAAGAATAATAAGGACGTTGTGAAAGAGTTATTTGCACTTTTCCTTAGAGAGTATGGAATTGTTCCATAATACAATATACTAGGAAAATATGGCGTGAATGAGAAATATAATTAATCATTCTTCCTTGCTAGAGTCTCTTTGAGGGAACTTTAAAGACCGCAATTTATATCATAATATGGTGCCAAGTAAAGTAGTTAGGAAAACCCCACATGAGCTTTGGACTAGTAAAAGACTAAGTTGAAAATATTTACACATTTAAGGTTGTTCTGTTGAGGCGCGACCTTAAAGGCCACATAAAAGAAAAACTGGACTCAAGAACAGTTGTCTGTTATTTTTTGGCTATGTTGAACGCTCTCAGGGTTATAAATTTTATGATCTCACTTCAAGACTTTTCTTTGAGACAGGAAATGCAAGATTTATTGAGGAAATTCATTTTGGGTAGGAAGAGAACATAAAGAATGTTGTCTTTGAGGAAGAACTTGTCACTAATGGTGAACAAGTTCTTGTGTCCATTACCAATCATGGAACGACTTCGGTAATAGAAGATAATGTTCAAAATATTGTTCCTGACAATATTCTAGAACAAGACAACAATGAGGTTCTCCCTCAAGTACCTATAGAACAAATTCAACAACCTTAAGAAGTAGAAGTGTCATTAAGGAGATCCACTAGAGAGAGGAGAAGTGCAATTCATATAGATTATATTATATTTCTTCTAGAACATAAGGAAGATACCAGGTTAACAAATGATGATCTATTGAAATTCTATCAAGCCATGAAAAGTTCTAAGTCTCAAAAAGTGGATTGATGCCATGAAGGATGAGATGAAGTCTATGCATGATAATGACATTTTGGATCTTGTCAAATTACCTGAAGATGCAAAGCCTATTGGTTGCAAATGGATATTTAAAATCAAGAGGGATTCGAAGGGTAATATTGATAGATATAAACCTCCTCTCTAGTATCTTTGAAGGATTCTTTTAGAATAATATTGGCACTAGTAGCTCATTTTGATTTAGAGTGACATTAGATGGATGTTAAGATTGTGTTTCTAAATTGTGACATTAAAGAAACGATCTATATAGTGCAACCAGAAAACTTTGTGTCAATTGACTTAAAGTCTATGCTATGCAAATTAAAGAAATTCATCTATGGCCTTAACAAGCTTATCGTCAATGGAATCACAAGTTTCATCAAGTTATTATCTCGTATGGTTTTGAGGCAAATAAAGTTGATGATTGTGTGTACCACATGTTTAGTGGGAGTAAATATATATTCATAGTATTATATGTTGATAATATACTGCTTGCTAGCAGTGATATGAGACTATTGCATGAGACCAAAACATTTCTAATGAATAATTTCGATATGAAAATTCTTGGGGAAGATCCTTTGTGTTG
>NW_017727607.1:469243-481240 GCF_001865875.1 Lupinus angustifolius | reverse complement strand
GTAAATGGTGAAGAATAAGAAAAGAACATAGAGATTCTTGTAATTTGAATAATATGGATTCTAGTTATCATTGATGTAAGAGAACTTCTCAAGAAGATATCCAAAAGAATGAAGGAAGACAACCTTTTATTTGTTCAACATTTCCAATAATGGAGTCTGCAATTCTGCATGAAGAATGGTTGAATACAAACTCAAAAAGGGTGGTGGTTTAGGATGAATAATTGCTTCAAAAACTCAACACCACTACTTCCATTTTGAAATGATATTAAGTATACTTTTCTTTGAATTTAACCATCCATGCCCATGTAGATTCAAGTGCACTATCTAAATGACTAGAATATAGACTCTGAATCGTGTGTTTTTGAAGAGTTGAATAAAACAATTCAATACTAGGTTCAAAGAATGATATCTCAAGCCTCTTTTCATAGCCTTCAAAACCATATCTGAGCAAGAGAATGTCATTTTGACTCCAAGGGAAAGAGAGAAAAATGTTGCACCACCATATAAAGAAGAAGAGCAAGAAAAAACAAGAAGGGTCATCAAGACTCACATTTTCACTACTTTCATGAGTTGTAATTCACTATCCATATTTTCATTATACATAAGAATTGAAGGTGGTGATTTCTTGTTTGGAAGAGAGTGAGGAGGGTTACTGTTGAAGTTGTGATGATGAGTTGCAACCAAAGTTTGATATGCCTTAGCAACATCACAAGATTGAAGGTTGTTGAAGGTAGATTTCCATAACTTGTTTTGGTGGTCCATATTCTTGAACCTAAGTGCCTCCATCTCATTTGTTGAATACGTGGCTTTCACAATAGAATTACAACAATCAAGTCACCATCAATTGGTAGGATTGCTCATTAAAGATATTGTATTGCTGAATCTTGCAGCTTGT
Source organism: Lupinus angustifolius (assembly GCF_001865875.1). Lineage (NCBI taxonomy): Eukaryota > Viridiplantae > Streptophyta > Magnoliopsida > Fabales > Fabaceae > Lupinus > Lupinus angustifolius. The sequence continues at coordinate 480,345 of NW_017727607.1, read as the reverse complement.
GAATGTGATATAAAGAATGTCTCATTTTCCATTTGAGAATTTGAAGCCATGCAACCAATTAAATGTGAAGATGGAGAACTTCTTCTTGTCATACATAACATGAACAAGAAAGAAAATAATGTATGTCGAATAGACATGTTTCTCATAAGCAAAGAATGCACAAGAAGAGAGGTTGATGGAAAAACAGCGGAAAACATAATTACATTTCTTTGATATCATGTTAAATTTTGGTATGAGCCATGAACAATCTTCTTGATGAAACAAGAAAGATGAGAAAATCATTCGTTGAATGAATATTGAATTGAGTGAATGGATTGATACAATGAAATCCTTTTATAAAAGGAAGAAAAAACTAACTATCCTAACATCTAAACTAACTAACCAACTAACCCCTTTTACTACTAGAAACTAATAACTTGTGCTAGAACCAATCCAACAATACAATCTCCCATATTCATGTACACTATTGTTTACATTGATACAATATATTTCAACAGACTCATATTCCTTCTGTTTCGTAATTATTTGTGAATCGGTTGATGCAATATATTGTCAAAGTAACCTCTATTATGGAAATTTATTAAAATAACACAGATGAGTATGAGATTATATATGTGAATTGTGTTCGCCCTAAAGGAAGGCACGATTTGGTCAAATAATAACATACATGTGATGATAAATATGTAATAGTTATAAAGATTTTTCATGTGAATAATGGTCGGTCCAAATAAAGACTATTGTTTGACAAAACTAATTGTTAATATTTGATCATTACATTGAGAGTACTACTTACAAATTAATTTCTCTGTACAAAGAGTAGAAATTGATGTTGTGTTAGGTATCTTATGATGACGCTATATGTGAATGTCTTGTTTTATATATTACATTACTTGTTTGTTTAAATGTGAACATGTTATTAATTCAAAAGACACTGAATGGTTACAACACTTCATGTTATAAATATATGTAAATGGTTACAACGCTTCAGGTTTTGTTGCATTGGTTGGTGGTTGATTGCATTATTAAGGGGTTGCCATAGTTGAAGCACTATTTCCGTTTGAATCGTATGTCTTGCCATGTTTAGTCATATATAAAATGGTAACATCATTTTAATGGAAAATTCAAAAGGACTATCACTAGAATTCAAAACACAAATCGTTGTGGTGCGAATGATGCAATGCTACCAATAGACTATAATGAATATATATATGGATATAAATAATATATATTTTGGATTAAGTGTTAAATCAAACTTAACTAAATGGTTTTTCTTTTGGAATATAAAAGTGTTTGACATTTTAAGTGAACCTATTAAATAAAAAGTCATCAAAGTGACATCTTATGTAAGTTGTTCATAATAAATGTCAAATGCTAGTGTGTATATGTATTCATGTGAGAATTAATCGGCTCAAATGAATATTATTATTTGGCCAGATTATACACACACTTGTGATGTTAAACATGTGATAATTATAAGGTTAAAGATATGAATGATAAATCAATTCAAAGAAGAGTTTATTATTTGACATGCATTATGATCAATGCTTGACCATTATAAACAAAAGTACCATTAGTCATTGATATGAAATATCATGCCAGTTGTATGTTTGCATTTTATGCGAATAATAATCGACCCAAAGGAAGATTACTATTTGGCCAAAATTACAAATATTCTTATAGCAATAAATATGTGATAATCATATAGCTTTCCATATGAATAGTAAACCAGTCCAAAGAAAGGCTTATTATTTGACGAGACAGATTATCAATATTTGATTACTACATTAAATATACCACTTACAAGTTAAAATTTTGTCCAAAGACTGAATATTAATGTTGTGCTAGGTATCTCGCGATGTGCTGCACCATCATTTAAATTTAAGAGTTAAAGTTGATTATGAGTTTAATTGCAAGAATGATTGCAATTTGTTGTTCTTTGTTCTATTGACTTCTCTGTTCTTTAATTAATACTGCAAATATTTTTTGCTCAAATTAATAACATCCTAATGTTTAATGGAACAAACTTTAAAGTCTAGAAGGAAGTCGTTGAAATTATTCTCGGTTGTATGGATTTAGATCTGACAATTCAGATGAAGAAACTCATCTTTTACTTTGAAAATACTCAATGAAGTTAAAATTGATAAAGGGGAATGCTCTAATTGGATGTAACTATTGATCATGAAATACTCTATTCTAGAAGTGTTATGGGGCTCTATTTCTGAGGCTCAAAGTACAATGAAGTTCCCTGAAGAAATAGAACAACACTTTGCCAAAAAATGAAAAGGCAGAGACGAGTAGCCTTTTGGCTAAACTTTTCTCCATGAAGTATAAAGGAAAAGGGAACATAAGGAAGTATATTATAGAGATGTCTAATCCCACATCAAAACTCAAGTCACTTAAGTTAGACCTTGGTAATGACTAGCTCGTGTACTTGATTTTTATTTCACTTCTTGCACAATTTGGGCAATTCAAAGTAAGTTATAACACTCAGAAGGACAAATGATCCCTCAATAAGCTTATATCTCACTGTATGCAATAGGAAGAAATGCTATAGAGAGATAGGACTGAAAGTGCTCCATTGACAATGACATCTCAGAATAAGAAAAAAAAGAATAATAAGGACGTTGTGAAAGAGTTATTTGCACTTTTCCTTAGAGAGTATGGAATTGTTCCATAATACAATATACTAGGAAAATATGGCGTGAATGAGAAATATAATTAATCATTCTTCCTTGCTAGAGTCTCTTTGAGGGAACTTTAAAGACCGCAATTTATATCATAATATGGTGCCAAGTAAAGTAGTTAGGAAAACCCCACATGAGCTTTGGACTAGTAAAAGACTAAGTTGAAAATATTTACACATTTAAGGTTGTTCTGTTGAGGCGCGACCTTAAAGGCCACATAAAAGAAAAACTGGACTCAAGAACAGTTGTCTGTTATTTTTTGGCTATGTTGAACGCTCTCAGGGTTATAAATTTTATGATCTCACTTCAAGACTTTTCTTTGAGACAGGAAATGCAAGATTTATTGAGGAAATTCATTTTGGGTAGGAAGAGAACATAAAGAATGTTGTCTTTGAGGAAGAACTTGTCACTAATGGTGAACAAGTTCTTGTGTCCATTACCAATCATGGAACGACTTCGGTAATAGAAGATAATGTTCAAAATATTGTTCCTGACAATATTCTAGAACAAGACAACAATGAGGTTCTCCCTCAAGTACCTATAGAACAAATTCAACAACCTTAAGAAGTAGAAGTGTCATTAAGGAGATCCACTAGAGAGAGGAGAAGTGCAATTCATATAGATTATATTATATTTCTTCTAGAACATAAGGAAGATACCAGGTTAACAAATGATGATCTATTGAAATTCTATCAAGCCATGAAAAGTTCTAAGTCTCAAAAAGTGGATTGATGCCATGAAGGATGAGATGAAGTCTATGCATGATAATGACATTTTGGATCTTGTCAAATTACCTGAAGATGCAAAGCCTATTGGTTGCAAATGGATATTTAAAATCAAGAGGGATTCGAAGGGTAATATTGATAGATATAAACCTCCTCTCTAGTATCTTTGAAGGATTCTTTTAGAATAATATTGGCACTAGTAGCTCATTTTGATTTAGAGTGACATTAGATGGATGTTAAGATTGTGTTTCTAAATTGTGACATTAAAGAAACGATCTATATAGTGCAACCAGAAAACTTTGTGTCAATTGACTTAAAGTCTATGCTATGCAAATTAAAGAAATTCATCTATGGCCTTAACAAGCTTATCGTCAATGGAATCACAAGTTTCATCAAGTTATTATCTCGTATGGTTTTGAGGCAAATAAAGTTGATGATTGTGTGTACCACATGTTTAGTGGGAGTAAATATATATTCATAGTATTATATGTTGATAATATACTGCTTGCTAGCAGTGATATGAGACTATTGCATGAGACCAAAACATTTCTAATGAATAATTTCGATATGAAAATTCTTGGGGAAGATCCTTTGTGTTGGGTATTCATATACTAAGAAATTGCTCCCAAGGTATCCTAAGGTTGTCACAAGAAAGCTATATTGATAAATTTCTAGATAGATTTGGCAAAAAAGACAGTAAACCAGGGGATACCCCTATAGCTAAGGGAGACAAGTTCAGTCTCGAACAATACCCAAAAATAACCTTGAAAGATACAAGATGCAAAAGATTCATGAATCTGCAATAGGAAGTCTAATGTATGCTCAAGTTTGCACACATCTAAACATAGCATTTATTGTGAGAGTTTTGGGAAGATATTTGAGTAATCCTAGAATGCATCATTGGAAGACAATCAAACATGTTATGTGTTACTTGAAGAGAACAAAGAATTACATGCTCACCTATCGAATGTCTGAGAATTTAGAGATCATTGAGTACTATGACTCCAATTTTGCTAGATGTCAAGAGAACAAACATTCAATCTCTGATATGTTGGGTGGAGGTGCTATCTAATGGAATTCTGCTAAAGAGACGCTAATAGCTTTTTCAACCATGACTATGGAGTTCATGGTTTGTTTTGAAACATCAGACCATGGCATATAGTTGCGGAATTTTGTTACTAGCTTACTTGTGGTTGATGGTATTGAAAGACCACTGAGAATTTATTGTGACAACAAGTCCACAGTTATTTACTCCAACAATAATAGGAGTTCTACAAAGTCAAAATTTATTGACTTCAAATTTCTGTTTTTTAAAGAAAGCGTTCGAAATGGATAAATTTCCATAGAATATATAGAGGTAAATTTTATACTGGCTGATCCATTGACTAAGAGTTTGGTACCTAATGTCTTTCATGAGCATGTTGCTCATATGGGTGTTATTCCTTAGATACCTTAGTTCAGTGAGAGGCTATATGTTTTATGAATACTTTGTATATTATATATAGTTTTATGCATAATAAAGTTGATGGTTTATTGTTCTATTTTGAACTTGTGTATTGTAGCTATTATGTTGCAATTAAGGACTTTAGATTGATCTACTAAAGAATAAAGAATGACCATTTGAAAATAGACATGTTTGAGATCACATTGCATGAAATTTCCATGTCACTCATCCATATTTGATCTATGTTATTAAGTATGTTAATATGGTGATCATCGTGGTCGAGTCATGCTTGAATGTAATGAAGGCCACGATAGTTCCATAGTTGATATATGAGATGGACAATATTGTATTAAGGATAAGTCTAAATATAAATAGCATGTAGATGCACGCCTAAAAAATATGTGATGTAATTGTTTGAGGAAAAATATGAAGCCCAAGTGGGATATTATTAGAAATTTTAATTTCTAATTAAGGTGTGCATCATATATTTAGTACAATTATATTGGCTATTTATTTGGGGTTACAAAACAAGTGATCTAATTTCTGACAACCCATATGACTTCTAAAACTTATAACAGATATGAGCTTAATGAGTGGATACCCGAACAGTTGGCCTATAGGGGATAATGGAAACCTTATAATTTAACGCATAAGGAAAGGTTATGGTCTCCATGAAACCAAATCACAAATAGTTTTCACCTCTCCCCGTTAGAGAGAAAACGAAGGTCCTAAGAGGAATTCATGATTTGATTGAGGAAGAACATCATACCAAAATTCTCTCAAAAGGTATATGAAACGAGTAGATCTGAGAACATAGATTTATGTATGACTTTGTATCCTTGTTTTATATTATGTGTGAGAATCATGAGATTCAAGATCCTATGATTGGTAGTTCACCAATCATCAGGAAATTCTAACACAATGATCAATGTGGTTTTGTTGTGATTTGTGCTTTTTGTTTTAACTTATAATTTTAATGGTCTCATGTGAATAATTAAACTTTTGTAGGTTATGTTGTTAATAAAAGTGCACAGATGAAATATGTCATGTAGAAATTTTTATATTTTCATCAAAAGGACGTATTATTTATACAACATAAGAAAGAAAGTTATTGTAGAAAAGAATAAACTTCTACTTGAATAACATAATGAACATCACATAATTACTCCTACATAGAAGATGAAATATTGCTAACAATCATATTGACTCTTTATTACCAAATGAATAGAAACATCACAACTTCTGAGTCATATTAATCAATACTCACTCTAGAGCTAGAAACTCCAAGCTTTTACCACATACTTGTTCACAGAAACGTTAGGGTTGAACTTGATTCTGTAACTCATTTGACTCTTATACCATTCTTGTGTTGGGGTCTCCCTACCAACTCCCATGTCTAGTTTTTTTCATTCATCATAAGCTCCTCTTTCTTTGCATCTATCCATTTCTGGTAAGTTGCAACTTCTTCATATCCCACAGGCTTCATCACAACATCATTGCACATTTGATATATGTCATAGAATGATTTAGTTCTTTTGACAGATTCATCATCTATATTTTCATTCTCCTCCTGAAACTCCAACTGCTTATATTCCTCCTAGTTCCAACTCTCCAACTCAAATAATTGGACATCTCTACAGATAAATACTTTGTTGTTTTGTGGTAAATAGATCTTGTAGGCTTTTCACATTAAGCTATAGCCTAAAAAAAATCTCAGGTTATGCTTTCTTGTCCAACTTGTCCCTCTTAACCCAAGGAATGTAAGAGAAACACAAGCAACCAAATGTCTTGAAATAAATTAACTTCGGTTTGTAGCCATACCATGCTTCAAATCAAATGCTTTACGATATTAAATTTTACAGAAATTTGTTTAGATTAAAAAATGATGTGTTTATAACCTCTGCCCAGAACTTCTTTAGAACCCTTTATCATGAAGTGAGCACATAGCCATCTCCCATAATTTTTCTGTTTTTTCTTCAACAAAATCATTTTGTTGAGGAGTATAAGATGTTGTCAGCTAGTGTTCAATGCATCCATCATTCAATGATAGTATAATCATAGGTCCTCCAACATTTGTGTATATTATTGCAAATTTTGAGTAGCCTTCTAGATCCTATTTTACGGAAGAGAAAGTCTTGTTTGCTTCCCATATCAGCTAACAATGCATGTTAGAGACTTTTTTCTAATTCAGGCAAACTATTAACAAGGTTGTACTTCTTCATGAAGATTAGAGCATCATGGTAAATGTGGTCTAATATACTGTGCCAAAACATTTTACTTATGTCTTCTTTTTTGTTCTAAGCCTGATCCTCTTTCATCAAATCCAAGGCAAAACTTTGCCTTTCATTTGAACTTTGAACACCTCTCTACCTTCTAAATTTTCAATCAAGCAGGTTTTTTGTGACACCCATTTTCCTATCATTGAAAATAGTATTACATACAAGATTGTCAAACACTTTCTTGGTTAATTATAACTCATGTCTGAAAAATAGCGTATAATTTTTCTCTTTTAACGAACATAAAGTTTTTCATTCTGATCTCATTTCTATATCGTTATATATAATCAACTGCTAAAAAATACATAAAACATATACTCCTATAATATCATCATAACTATGGGCGTTAAAATGCTATCTTAATGCCATATACACATGCATATACACATCTCAAACATCACTGTCGAAATCCCAAATACATAGTCCAGAGTCAAAGTCGTAATTACATACACAATAGTAAAGATAGGGTGTGTATATATATATATATATATATAAACAAGACAAAATGGTCATATGGCTGGGTGTACACTGGAGCTAACATCATCAACAAATACTAAACGATATAACTGCACACCAAAATGGTCATCATGGCACCGATGAGGTCTTCATCTCCTATCACCTCCCATACTATCCTCCTTTTAGTCTTCACCTGGTTCATCCTCATCACTTAAAATATAAATAACATCATCTCCAACAATAGGTCCAACAGATAGTGAAGAATATGTTGGAGAGAGAGGATAATCATGTCATTTTTCCTCGTACTCTATGAGAAGGAGACGATGGTGTGTACTTAGGGATACCTTTTACATAAGAAGTGAGTGGATTCTGTTGGATCCCACAAGGCTCTCACCTAGAGGGGGGGGTGAATAGGTGATACGGTACACAATTACTATCGCTCGATAAACAAAGAGGGAAACAAATTTACACACTGTTTAATCGATTATAGACAGACTTAATTAATTAACTAAACAACTTAATCGATTATGTAGTTCAGTTTCAATGAAAAAAAAATTTCTTTCGATCTTCCACGATTACCAAGATGCAATCCAAACTTACATGTACTTATTACAGATAGTTAAGAACAGTAAATGCACAATACAAAATATGCAATTATCATAGAATTATATGCATGCCAAGTTAAGTAAATCAAGTAATGCGGAAATGTAAAAAGATAAGGGAAAAAAAGAATGAGACTCAACTTTTATCCTAGTTCGTTTGCAGGTCCACTTGCAAACTACATTCAGGCCTCCCCTTCTGGTCTTGAGAGATTTTTATTCACTATGGAAAATCAATGTTTCTTACAAACACAATTCCAATACAAGACGCAAGATGCTCCTTTCTTGGAACCATTAAGCCCCCACTTCGGTTTGACTACTAAGCTCGCCTACTAGGATACCTCACTGTTCGCGACTTTAGCCCCAACCTAAGTATCACTTACTACCAAGATCTCTTGCTTCTCGTGAAGATACTTACCTAACCGCAACTACAGTTTTCCCAAACATGTTCTCCTTCTATGGTGATACCACTCACCAAGAGAATGTGTTAATGCCTTAGTCTAACAAATTTCTTCAAGTTACATGTGCACCTAATATGTGTAGATTTTACACTCTTCTCAGAATATAAGAACCCTTCTAAAAGATCTCACAATAACGGAATAAAATGTGTGAGATGCAAGGAACAAAGATTTGACAATGAAAGCTCAACGAGTATCTTGTAAAGATTCACCCTTTTCTTTTCTCAAAAGAACACTTAGAAAATCTTTTCAAAAGATATGAATGTTTTAGCTTAAGATCTCTAGAATAATGTGTAAAACGCTTTGTTTCGAAAAATGTTTTCTAACCCTCTATTCTTGTTCATAAAGCAATATGAAAAACTTGGGTTAAAATACTATTATGTTTTTAACTGAAGTTAATCAATTATACTTAACCTTAATCGATTAACGAGTTTCTTGAAAATAATAGAAAATAGAAATAGTAACCACCTTAATTGATTAACCCCTTATTTAATCGATTAATGTGTTTCCAAGGAATTCAATGATTAATCGATTAACACATCTTTTAATTGATTAATGGTTTTCTAAACCATATTTCAAATGATGAATGAACCTCTTACATGATTTATAACCTAATGATGCATGTCTTTGAATGATGTATGATTTAAAACACTTTTTAAATGCATTCAAAATATATTGTCATGTATGTATGTATGTAGTGTATGTATATCATGTATTTATGCATGTAAGTCTCATTTTAGATATGATTGGTTTTAGCTTGTGAGACTTTCATCGGGGTTCATCCTAGCCTAGACTCTTACTAAGCAAACATCTTAAGACCTAATAAAGATATAAAAATACTTAACCCCTAGATCTTCTTTTGAATGCTTTGCCTTGCATTAAGTTGACTCTTGACTTTATAGTCGATACCTATTGTTTGTTGATTTTCTCATCCTATCAAACTTGTCTTTGAACATTAACCATGTTGGCAATTGTAACACCGTGAATTTTCTGTGTATGTTTTATTAATTATTTTAACAACGATTAATTTTAGAAATTAATCGGTATTGAATTAGAATAAACCATAGGTGAGTGTTAGTCTTTTTTTTGTGATTTTCTATTTTGTGGTAAATGTTCGTAATTTTCTGTGACGGAAAGTTTTTGAGCTGCTGTCTGGCCCAAATTTGCCCGAATTTGGCCCAATAACGTGTTTTTGAGTTTCGTACCTTGGAATCGAATTCCTATTGCGTCATTGGCTTCGAAATATTATTTCGAGTCAAGATCGACATCAAGTTTGTCTAGAACGCATTTCTAATTATTTTTCACTCCAAATTCCTTGTTTCAAAGTTCTAACCGCAAACCAAAATCGGGAGATTTTTATTATCCGACCGGGTATTAGCCGAAAATAATTGGGAATGGTTTAATCGAGAATGTATCATCGAAAAGGTCACATCACTTTTATGTAAGAAGCTTGCTTGTTAACCAAGCAAAAGTACATATCCTCTTACACAAAATCCCCTAAATCACTCAACAAATCCTCTCACTCCACCACCATTAGACACATCACCTATGCTAGTCTAAATCTACTTACTTTGCATTAAATTTTATGATTTGATGAGGGTGAGACTCTCCTATAAATACCTCACCCCATTCTCTCATTTTATACTAAATTTCCTATACAAACTAATGTCAGTCTTTTATTTTGTCTTCTTCATCTTTTTCTCATACTTCATAGAAAGTTATGAGCTTTTATTATATTGTTCATAAAGTAGAGTTTATATTTGTTCTTTAAGTATTTTATGAAGGCATAACTAAAGGGGATGAGAATAAAATTATATGAACCTTTATGTAGTTTTTGACATTTGTAAATCTTGAAATTTCTTCCTTGTTCTTAGATGGAAAAACTATATAGTTGGACAAGGTTAGATGAGTTATTTGTTTGGAAATATTAGAAATTATTGTTAGTATTTGAATATGTTTAAAGGTGGTGATTTTAACATCAAAGGAACCTTTAATGTGTTTAGGAAAAAGTTTGTATTTTATTTTTGAAAGTTTATGATGTTGATGAGTTGTTGTTGAAAATGTTTCATTTTCAGAAAGTATTATGTTTTTAAAGTGGTTTAACATATTTTACTCTTTGATTTCCGAGTTAAAATAATGATTTGGGATAAAAGATGATTTATTAAAGTCTTGACTTCATAAACTTAAAGTGCTATGAAGTTTTGGATATTAAAGTAGTAGAAAGTCTTACCTTAAAATTTATTTTTATGACTATGAAATTAACACTTACTAACCCTTGAGGTTTTTCCTAAAAAAATTATGAGGTGTTAAGATGTTCATAAAAAATGTTGTATTTATTTTAGTTGACTTACTTTAAAGTGGTAAGAATAATTAAAAGATGTTTAGTATAAAATATTAAATTAAAAGTCATTCTTTTTCATGACTATGAAAATAACACTTACTAACCCTTGAGGTTTTTTC
>NW_017727607.1:468601-469143 GCF_001865875.1 Lupinus angustifolius | reverse complement strand
CAAATGATGATTCAAGGATATTCAACCTTGAATCGGATGGACGAAAGCAATTAAATTCATTTTAAATCGCAAGTTTTATCTTTGCGTAAAAAGTTATTTCGTAAGTATAATTATTATCGTCAGTTAACTAATTAATGTTATTTTGGCGTAATGAAGAGTTCGAGAGGAGATCGGATCAAGTAAGCTAACCTGCAAACAGAGAATCCAGCGACCCGACACACTCAGGTGAGGGAGAATACATCGTGATATAATGATGTCCGAATATGACACCCGGATCTCCTAAACTATGTCAAAAGTTTGGAGTTATATTTTTGTATTAAGAAAACTCGTATTTAATCAATTATTTTGCGTGCCTGGATTTTGTCTTAAGTTGTATGTTTAGGATAGCTAAAAATGTCAAATATTGTGGTAGTTATCCATGAAGGAACACTACTCGAGAAACTAAAATGTATTAGGATCGAGAACAGTGGAGAGTTTCGATCCGGTAGCCTAAACTCCCTCACAAGTTTGGAGTTACCTTGGGTATTAAGAAAGCTTGTACT
>NW_017727607.1:464988-468501 GCF_001865875.1 Lupinus angustifolius | reverse complement strand
TTATTGAAAATCTTACTTTAAAAAGTGTTATTTGATTGTAAGAATTTTAATGACAAATGATGATTCATGGAAATTCAACCTTGAATCGGATGGACGAAAGCAATTAAATTCATTTTAAATCGCAAGTTTTATCTTTGCGTAAAAAGTTATTTCGTAAGTATAATTATTATCGTCAGTTAACTAATTAATGTTATTTTGGCGTAATGAAGAGTTCGAGAGGAGATCGGATCAAGTAAGCTAACCTGCAAACAGAGAATCCAGCGACCCGACACACTCAGGTGAGGGAGAATACATCGTGATATAATGATGTCCGAATATGACACCCGGATCTCCTAAACTATGTCAAAAGTTTGGAGTTATATTTTTGTATTAAGAAAACTCGTATTTAATCAATTATTTTGCGTGCCTGGATTTTGTCTTAAGTTGTATGTTTAGGATAGCTAAAAATGTCAAATATTGTGGTAGTTATCCATGAAGGAACACTACTCGAGAAACTAAAATGTATTAGGATCGAGAACAGTGGAGAGTTTCGATCCGGTAGCCTAAACTCCCTCACAAGTTTGGAGTTACCTTGGGTATTAAGAAAGCTTGTACTTAATCAATTGCTTGTTTGTTTGGATTAAGTACAATAATATTTCTTATACCGATTTATGTTATGTTTATATATGCAAATACCATGTTTACTCTTGAATTATAATGTTTGAATGATTATTATGGGAATGATATATATGTGATAATTAATAAATTCAAGGTTTAAAAACATGTGATATAAATGAGAAATATTTTCCTTGAGAAAAGTAATTAAAATGATAATCAGGCTCTTCTCGCTTGGGCAAGACAACTATCGCTTGAGCGAGAAGTGTCTAGAGAAAACAAGTGTTTTAGCTCACGGCGAGACAACTCTCGCTTGAGCTAAAATAGGTACCAAGAGAACTTATTGCTTTCTCACTTAAGCGAGAGCTAGCCACAAATGCCTCAAAAATGGATGTGCCCTCGCTTGAGCAAGACAGCTCTCGCTTGAGCAAGATAGCTCTCGCTTGAGCGAGAGGGCTCCATACAGACTTGACTTCTTTTTACGTCGTCTGAACGACAACTCTCATATATACGAGAGTCTAATGGCATGTTTGCCATCAAGAAGTTGTAAAGGTAAATAACTATATGAAATGCTTGAAAGTAATAAAAGTAAGGAATTTCTTTGTTAAAGGAAATAACCTAAGCTTAGGTGTGAAGTGTATTTACCGTGACTTAGATGATTGAACCCGATTCCCAAAATCGACAAACTTATACAAGTACCTTTGTTCTTGCGCCTATTTAGGGCAAGGTTTCCGACTGTGATGTCGTGGTTAGGGCGATGCCAAAAAAAAGGATTACATGATATCACGCAACAAGGTCGTCTGACTGTAAAAGACTTGGCCATGTGGCCGTCCAGGGTGATTCCGCGATGGTTTGTAGTGGTAGGGATTATATTCCTCTATTTACGTGTTGACGTAAGATCGGGTCCCACAAGAAGCATTCCTATGAGAGATGTCTTAGGTTGGGCCGATCATATAAAATAATGATTAAAAGATTTAATCGGCTAACCTCGGTTAGTGTGCATATAATGAAGTAGTGGAGATGAAATTTACGGGAGATGAACGAGCCCCGAGATGTTAAGAGGGACGACGATGGCAGTGGTTCGTCAGCAAAGTCTTGAGGGTGAGTCTAGGTGAGACGAGTCCCTTGTATTCCTGGATGAGTTATTCTGTTGGATCAGACAGTTCTCACAGCGCAAACTAGACGATCTCTGACAACCCCTCTTTGCAATCACGATCAATGAGATGGATGCCCAGAAAGTGTTTGATACGGTACCATCCTGAAATGGACAGTTGTTCGGAACAGATCAATCATATATCCTTGTAAGGAATAATTTTGGGGCGTTCAAATCGGCTTGTTATGGGACCTGTATTATTGGTTATTTCCGAATAGTATATTGGGAGGATATTGGTGAAAGGATGGATGAAAGAAGTATAACATTCATACATTGAGATTGTGGACTTTGATCCTCATAATCTGAGATTATAACATCATTCATCATTGTGCATTTTTATATGTACAAGTCTTAACCCCTGGAATGATCAGAGGGCCGCTGGCCCACGTCATCTTTGGCCAGAATATGGGACGTCTCACCGAGGAACTCAGAACGACACGAGGTGTTTCACCACTGGAGTGGTAGTGATGAGAAGAACCAAAAGGAAGTCTACGAGGAAAACCAGGGGGAGTATAATCAAACCTGGCTGAAAGAGGGGAAGAAGATCTCCATCATAACTCATATCTGGTCAGAAAATGTATAAATATGTCGTCAACATGGTAGAGAGGTTGGGGAGTGGTTATATATGGCAAATTGGGTAGTGCATACCCATTTTGTCCTCCCCGTTTTTTCCACCAAGCCCGCAAGCATTTCTATTGGGCGATGCGGGTGGCCCATGGGCGGCCCGCGAGTATAGTTTTAGGAAAAATTTAGAAAATTTCAAATAACTTATGATGTAATGTGATTTTTAAGCCCTAAACAAATAGTAATATAATGTGAGTTGTTCAATTTTATATAACATATCAAAGTTATTTTTTATGTTTTTTTAAGGTCGATGGTGCAACTACACCACAAAATATATATCAATAAACTGAACCCGATATAAAATAGTTGAAAGACCAGTTACAAGTTTTAGAACCTATAACTTGGCAGGCCAAAAGCATTCGTAGATAGATAACTGAGAATAAAATTTCGCATTGTGTTCCACCAATGGAAAGATTGAGAGTTAATTTCACAGTTTGCTAATTTGTCCACACAAAAGTTACCTTCCCTAAAAATATGGGAGATTTTGAAGATCATAAACGATATTAATTTCCTACACAATGACAATCTGTATTGCACATTAAAGGGACCTTGGCTTTAACATTGAAATAAGAGAGATTTTATCTTCAACTACATTATTTAATTTATTTTTATTTATTATATGAATTTTTTATTTTTTAAATTATTCAACTTTGCCCGCAGACCGCCCACATGTGTGTTAGCCCGTTTTAAGACGGATATGACATGGAATTTTATTTATTAAGACAATACGAGCATGCCCGTGTCCGATTAAATTTTTACGGGCACATGCAAATCTGCAATGTCGTATTTTCAAATACACTATGCTACTACACTGTTCTTTTAAGACATGGATCATCTGATCCACACAAGACAGGCAAATCTCCTCGAAAAACTGCTCGGTCCTGATCGGTGAAAAATGTAACACCGCGAATTTTACGAGTTTGCATTATCAGATTTTACTAATATTTTCATTAATTATATATTCAAAAATGAATTTCTGGGAATTTTCGGTAAAGAATCAGACAAAACTCTAGTTGAGTTTTATTCTTGAAATTTTATTTCCGATTTTGTGGTAAATTTTGGTAATTTTCGGAGACAGTCGGTTCTGAACCACTCGGGGCCGAAATACACCCGGTACGGCTCAAAAAGCATTGTTTTGAGTT
>NW_017727607.1:464070-464888 GCF_001865875.1 Lupinus angustifolius | reverse complement strand
ATTTTCTAAATATTTTTCACTCGGAATGCCGAAATCCGAAATTCTAATTGGATATTAGGATCAGGTGATTTATAATACCCGATCGAGTATGGGCTGATAATAATCGGGCATGGTTAACGCACGTGCCCGCGGGGTGATCATTTCGCATTGGGATGAGAGATTTGACTTCCATAAAGCAAATCTCCCATCACTTTCACCCATATCTCATGAGCTCATCATTAGCCACCCTAGAAGATTTTGTCATCATTGCCTAGAGGAAATCTGATTTTCCTCTCTCCTTAAATCCTCACACTCTCTCATTTGCAAAAAATTTCAAGAGAAGGTAAAAACCATCTCTTCATTTTCTCTCATTTTCTCATGTCTTCTTCCATCTTCAATCCTTGATCTCTCAACATTCAACCAATGGATGTTGATGAGATTTAAGTATGTCGTTCATGAGTATGTCAAGAACATATTCAACCGTTGAAATTTTCTAAAACGCTTTATAACTCATTTTCTCTTCAAAACCGAAAATGATGTGGTTCTTGAACTCATGAAAATATTTTGTTGAAACCATGAACAACTTGTGTTCATGGAGTTGTTATAATGTTTTACTACATGTATTTTGTTGTTTTAGCCAAAGGGGATGATGATAAAATCAAAGGAACCTTTAGGAAATGTTTTGTAAAAATGAGAATGTATGTATTTCTATTTGTTTTTAGCCTTAAAAACCATGGCTTGGAACAAGTTGGAAAAGTAGAAACTTTTGTTCAAAAGGATGTTAAGGTTTATGAGTACATAAATGTCTCATGAAACTCTTAAAGGATACTTTGAATAAC
>NW_017727607.1:463632-463970 GCF_001865875.1 Lupinus angustifolius | reverse complement strand
AGGATGAAGAAGAGGATGAGCATAGGTTGAGGACGAGAATGAGGATGAGGATAGGATGAGGAGGAGGATAGGATGACGACGTGAATAAGGATGAGGAAGAGGATAAGGATTAGGATGAGGTTAAGATGAGGATGAGGATAGAATTAGGACGAGGATAGGATGAGGAGTAGAAAGAGGATGAGGATGAGGACGAGGTTGGGATGAGGATGAGGATAGGAGGAGGAGGAGAATGAGGATAAGATTAAGAGGAGGATGAGGATGAGCATGAGGATGAGGAAGAGGAAAGGATGAGTACGAGAATGAGAATGAGGAAAGGATGAGGATGAGTAGGAGGATAG
>NW_017727607.1:463207-463532 GCF_001865875.1 Lupinus angustifolius | reverse complement strand
AGGATGAGGACGAGAATGAGGATAAGGATAGGATGTGGTGGAGGAAGAGGAAGAGGATGAGGATGAGCATGAGAATGATGATGAGGACAGGATTACGACGATAATGAGGATGAGTATAGGATGTCTATTAGGACGAGGATGAGAATAGGATGACGATGAGAAGGTAGATGAGGATAGGATGAGGAGTAGAGTGAGGATGAGGAAGAGGATGAGGATGAGGATAAGGATAGGATGAGGAGAGGATGAGGACGATGATGAGGATGAGGAAGACGATGAGGATGAGGATGAGGATGAGGATGAGGATGAGGATGAGGATGAGGTTGAG
>NW_017727607.1:462234-463107 GCF_001865875.1 Lupinus angustifolius | reverse complement strand
TTTTGGAGTTAACTTGAGTTTTAAGAAACCCAAGACTTTGTATGTTTGAATGCTTTCGAATATATATGATTGTTGATTAAATGTGTTGAATATTGTACATGAATGTTGTTACTTTTCTGGGTGCAGGTGTTTGAAAAACCATGTTTAAATGTGTTTCGGTTGTCGAAAATGGCAAAAATTGGTATTCTGTCCAAGTTCCTGTCGCTTGGGCGAGCAAGGGTCCCGCCTGGGCGAGCAAAAGCCCGCCTGGGCGAGCAAAAGTCCGCTTGGGCGAGCAAGGCGTCGCCTGGGCGAGCAAAAACCCGCTTCGGCGAAAAAAAAATCCAAAATTTAATGAGTTTCTAGAACTCTCTCGCCTGGGCGAGAAGAGACCTTGCTTGGGCGATAATACCTTCGCCTGGGCGAGGAAAACTCTAGTTTATTTGGGATTTATAGAGGAATTGTCGCTTGAGTGACTGGTCCCTTAATCTAATGTCTTGAAGCTTTATCTTCATTTGTCTTCATAAGTCATCTTCCTTTTCTCGGGTAGGGTGTGTTGTGTTATAAAGATTGTGGAATGAGATCATGGCTTAGATGTGAAGTATGACTCCACAAAGGTATGAAAGCATTGTTTGTGTTTATGCCTTGTTGGGCAAGTATCTGACTTGAGGTCGTGACCTAGGGGGTACCCTAGTAAGGATACGTGATATCACTGAACAACGATCGACCGAACGTAAGAGGCTTGGTCATGTGACCGTCCATAAGTATTCGGTGATGGATTGTTGTGATTGAGATGTTACCTTGAGCATGTACGGTTGACGTACTATCGGGTCCCACGAGAAGCATTCCTTGTCGGGAGATGGCTTAAGGATGGGCCGATCATGTGTTTGATTA
>NW_017727607.1:447636-462134 GCF_001865875.1 Lupinus angustifolius | reverse complement strand
TTGGTACGGGACCTGTACTCTCGATTATTTCCGATTAGGATGTTGGATGGATATTGGTGTAAGGTGGATAATCATGACATATCATGCATACATTATCATTATGGAAGTAAATTCCCACTTGTGAGTTACAGGTATAATGTATTTCTACGTTTATGTTTGTGAGATGGTTATGAGTAGAATATTGATTATGTGATTTGATATATTGGTAATGTTGGAATAATTGGTAAGTTATGTATTACTTCATGATGTTGATGATAACTGATGAATTATATGTTTAAATATATTTTATGTCTGAGTGTGATATTCTGAGTAAGTCCACGCCGTCAATGAATTTATGTTTATTAGATGTCTTACTCTCTCTGTTGTATTGTTTCTTGTTTTGTATATGTTTACTATGCAGATGGCCTACAACAGCACCCACATTCGCGGCTACCACTTCACGATGTCCCCGGCGGGACAATGGGTCAGTGATGGGCACCGATACACTTACACAGGCCCCTGCGGTCTGTCGTTGCACATGGAGTGCAACGGGTCATCGATGATGATCCCTCACCCCGACGCTTACATTGACGCTTCCTTCACATTACCGCCAAAGGGACTGATGTCTCCAGATGTAGGACTCCGACACCTGCCAATCAGGAGTGATGGCGCGGTTCCCTCCCACGGTCATAGAACGTGGGCAGATTGTTTGGATGCTCCGACATCCAGTAGAGCCCAGAGGAGCCGGGTTCTTGGATGAGGTCCTTGCAAGAAGACTCCGAGTCTGAGAATGTCATCCCCACCAAATTATGCCGCTGGGTTATAGCATAACGAAGTGGAGGAAGAAGAGGAGGTGGACGAGGTCATTGAGCTCGTAAATGTGGAGAGTTCGGTGGAGGTGATCAACCTCGTGTCGGACTCAGAAGAGGAGGAGGACCCGAGTGAGGGGTCCAGCATTCCTGGAATCTTCTGAGTCAGCTTGAGGGCCAGTCGATGTCCTCTTTTTGGTTTTAATGGGGGGGCTGTGTATCTGGTGATTTTGTACATGTAGTGGCAATGTAGATTCCGCCTTTGATGATGTAGTTTGTATGAACTAATTATGAATTAACTAATTATATGCATGGTGTTATTCAGGAAATTGTGAATCAGGTTAAGTTATCATTCGATAACGATAAGTTGATTTTCCGCATTTGAGTTACTTAAAGTGATGTCCCGGAAAAGGAAGGTTTTAAAAAGGAAACAATTTTATACATCACCATTTCAAAAAAAACAATTTACCCATTTTTCCGCAATGTTTTTGAGAAGTATTTTTCGGGGCGTTACAGACCTCAACCTCTTTGAAAGGGAGAGGTGTCACCTCTATCACACAAGAAGGGGTCTCAAATGGAGTATCTGAGACAATCATTGTCTATAATATTAAAATAGAGAGTAAGTGTCTCTATACATGAATAACACAATATACAAAAAAAACATAAAAAGTACATAACTAGAATCATATAATGAGTGTGAGATAAATAAATTCATATGCATGGTGATGATGTCATGTTAAACATGTCGTATTTAATGTCTATCCTGACATGAATAATGACTCTGAATGAGTGCATGGCAAAATGTCTCCTAATTAGGCTTAATTATAAAAAATAGTAATGGTACTGACGCTGGTCGAGCCAGACTAGTTCTGCGATGTTCTTAGGAAGCAAAAAGGATGAACACAGTATTGTGCCCACCATTGGTATCTTATTGGCAAACTACCATGCACTCAGTAACGTTGAACAACCCATCAGCGAGCAAGGATAGCCACCATATTACCCTGAACATGATACCTTCTAGGGAGGTAAGAGGTCACTGCAGTTATTACGAGGAGTTCTGTCGGCGCAGGGGAGCAACCCCATTCCTGACAAATCTATCCCCACCATAATGTCCCCTCAACCAAGTCATATAGACAAGGTACCCCTCTAGGTTCTCCACACAAATCTGTAATGTCATATCTTCTCATACACTATGCTACTACACTATTCTTTTAAGACATGGATCATCTGATCCACATAAAACATGGCTTCACTTTTCTATTAAGAAGAACAAAGAAAAACTTTTTAGGGTAATAACGAAAAGTGTTGTAAAACATAGTTTTGACTAACATAAGTAATTTCTTTGCCAATCAAGATAAATTGCAATAACTCGGCTCTTTGGAAAAACAACTTACAAAACACGGTTTCTCAAATCACTATTCCTTTTCATTTTTTTACTTAGAAATTCAAGCATTTGTTTAAATCTGCATGGTGACATGTTTTCCAAGAAACGCTTTACCAACTTCCTCGTAAAATACCTTCAAGTACTTTTTAAAAGAGCCTAGTTGGTGAAAAACTCACAAAAGCAATTTAACATTCCTTAGTTACATTATTCTCATAAACATAGTCTTTTATGACTTCTTTCCACCAGGAATATTCATATGCCCTTCCATGAGAATGTATAATGACAATTCTATCACAATGTGACATTTAATTCAGCATTAACCTAACAATCCAACATTTGACAGGTTCACTAGTTTATATCATCCAACAATCTGAATAATCAATCGATTCAAGAAATACTCATTCAACACCAACACGATTTCCTCAATCAGCCACAATAGTTATCATTTGTTGGCGGCCACAGAAATAATATTCTACTATATATGCCTTAAGCCTAGAGTAGAGATATGTGACTATCTTTGGAACCATTTCTAACCTCATTTATAAAAAAACACTTTTCTCCACACCTTCACATTTACGATCCTAACATTTGCTTGTCGTAGCTTGCCTCATTGTCGAGTAGCTGATTTTATCTTAAACGATCAATTATGACATTTCGATTCTATTCAAAAATTATTGACAAGTTGCCATTATAGAGCACTAGACATTGGAATATATGCAAAAAAAATTACTTTGATTTGATTAGAATTTTGACCAGACGCGATAATAATATCATTAGCAGATTTGGCTCAAAAGCTTAAAATTGACTTTGAAGTCCTCGGTTCGCTCTAGTATAATTTCAAAACGCAATAATTTGTGATATATATTAACATCACTAAGGTGGAACTGAAAATTTAACATATTTTAGTTCAACCTAGGAATATTGAGAGCATTTAGGTTTCCCTGAAGTAATCAACTTCAATTTAAGGTTTTCGACGAGGTAAATGGCTTCCTGTTTCCGTAGAACTCGTAGAAGTGTCATAACTCCCTGATAGAGTAGCATAACTACACTAGAAAAATCTATACGATATTTATATGCCATTTTAGGTCATACCTAGGCCATTTCAGGCATTACCAAAGAGTGACATGGACCTATCATACTAGTTACGTTAATGGCGTTTTGGCTTCCTGATTGTTACATAACACAAGGGTAAGTTCTGAAACCCTTGAACTTTCATGATTAACATAAAACCACATCCAGAACAGATATATACCAAGAACTAAGTACATGCATTTGTCTAAATTTTGCCCTCGAGAGTTACACACATCCTATAACACAAAAACCATCTTTTTTCATGAACACCTTAACTCTTCAACATGATAAAGTGTGGGTCGGGTTTGAAAACCCTCATACCATGACTCTCCGACAATTCACAAACTCAACACAACAAGATCCTCAACATGCAAACACGAAACAACATTATCCATGCCATTTTTTATCAACCTAGAGACCTAAGACTCCATAACCTAGCTAACATGCATAAATCCATTGGTCTCTTAAAACATAATTTTAGAACAGGCCTTACAGGGTTTTAAAGAGATAATTTCATTGTTTTGAGTTTAAAATTGGGTTTTGCACACCTCAATTTAGTTGACTACTCCCTTGGGTGAAAATATTGAGAAGGATTGAAGTCAAACTACAACCAACTCACTTCACAACATTCACCTTGTCCATGGACATTCAAGAGAGAAAATGAGCTACAAAGAACCTAGAGATTGGAAAAAAAAATATCATAGCTATGTTCACCATACCTTAGTGACGAAGGATTCTCCCTTGCATGTGAGCTTGAAGAAGAAAGATGAAGGTTTTCCCCTACCTTACACTACCACAACGAGAGAGAAGAATAGAGAAAGAAGAGTTTTTGGGTGTTTGACTTGTTTTGTGAGTTTTGACCAAAGTGAAGCCACTTAGTTGGCTCTTATAGATGGTTATTATAGGATATTGGGGTGAATGGGTACTTAAGTGGGAGGCCAACATGATTAACTGAAGTGTAGACTAAGCACATGCATGCATGATGTTAGGTGGATTAAGCTAGGATCATCTTTATATAGTAAATGGGTGTGTTTCTTGTATCCTAAGATACATTAGGGCTATGTTGAATATTTTCTAGATGATTATAGATGATTGTCTATATTTTCAAAGGACAAACGGAGAAAGTTGTAGGTACTCTTAAGCAATCCAATCAAGCTCACTAGAAAATTAACCATTGCCTAAAAGTTTTTATCTAAACTTCTAATTAAATTCTAGGATTGAGGTAAAAACATTCTATCCACAATAATTTAGTCCCAATGACTTATTACAAAGTAGATTAGGTTATGTAGCCACTTAATCCATTTCTACTACGTCCTTAAAGATAGACTTATCTGATAACGGGTAAACCATAAACTTGGACAATTTAGTGTTTAAAACCAAATTGACCAACATTCTTAATCCTGATCTTATGTCTTATATTAATTCTACATTAAGAACTAATTCATGAAGTTATTAAATAAAAACTTATATTGTACACCTCTCACCTAAAAATTTATCCATAGGTTACTTATTATTCAAGTAAGCTAGCTCTTACTCGAATAATCTTTATTCCACATACGGATATAATATCTATATCTTTGTGTCATTAAAAAAGAACGATAGCACCCACACATATTCACATATATGATATTTATTCCTATATTTATTTAAGGAGAGAGCTGAAAGGAGGGATACTATATTTGTCTTCAAACAAAAAGTTATAGTTTTTCTCCAAGGAACACTTAATAAATTTTGATTAATTTAGAGAACAAATAAGATATCATGAATTAATTTTAAAGTTGTGTAACCTTCCATTTTACTGTTCCTTTGCCTTTCGCTACAATGTATACACCATTTTCAATTATGATTTTGGAAATAGTAGTTTTGTCAAACTCTCTGAAGCGCTGTCAATCATAAGTTATGTGGCAATTGAATCAGGTAATTGACCCAATCTATTCAGCCATGAAGACAAATCCCCTAGCTAAATTGATAATATGTCCGTAATTAGTTTAGATGAAGTCTCTTCATATATGATATGAATATGCAACACTGGCCATTTTCTCATGTTTTTTATAAATAAGTTGAGTGATCTAATTGTGTTGTTCAAGTTTTTATGTAAATTGATAACGGTCAATGGTATATAAATTACCAACAGGGTGGCAAATAAATATAAAGAAAGAAGTTCTCATATTCACATGGATTTGTTAGATAATAGTTTTTCAACTAATGATTATTATTCTAAGCTATCTTTCAAAAGGGTTTATCATTTGATGACACAAAAATAGGCAAAGAGATCATAATATTTTGATAAAATATGTTGGGATTGATCTTTCTACTTGCTATCAATATACACACATTTTGATAATACAAATTCACTTAGTAATGATTTTTTCACACAAATAACTTCAATTGTACTAAAAGCTAATGTCTTAGTCAAATTAGTAGCTTATGCAATAAAGCTCTATGTAACTTTACTCACAAGATGAAGAACTACCACTCACAAAATCATACATCTATGTCTAGTAGTCTATGCATATGATATTGAGTAAATGCAAGACCACAATTGTATTAACCGTCAATGTTTTGGTCTATCCTAATAGCTTATTAAAATAACTCTATATCTAATAACTAAATTAACAAGATGAAGATATATGAACCGTTAAATATACATTTATGTTTAGTAGTCTATGTTAATAATTTTGAGAGTTATAAAGTTATTGAATTAGCTCTATCTCTAGTAACTAATACAACAACATGCATGAGGTGACAATTTTGATATAAGTCTATGTCTAACAAATATACCAAATGATGAGTTTTACAAAGTCAAAACCATGCAAGGATTGTTCCAAAAATATCATTCACAAAGCATACAATAAGATGATAAATCTTAAAGTAAGCATTAAGCACATATATAACTCAAAAGAATCAAAACTTCATGAATTAATATAAAATGAATCAATGTGTATACATCAAACTCGTATTATATTCAATCACAACAAATAAGAAACTTAGCTACTCATGGTCATGACTGCAAGTAAAATCGGGATAAAATACAACTCATGGGGTGATTGAATCACATACAAATAAGTATAGATTAACTCCACTACACAAGAATTGATATTTAACAACGTCCATTGAACAACGCTTATGTGTTGAACGCTTTTAAATGTAAGGCGAAAGAGAATTAACAATACGTATTGAAGAAAGCAATGTTAAAGGTGTTATCTTTAACAGCGCTTATTGAAGCAAGTGTTGTTAAAGGTCATACTTCATATATTTAACAACACTTCTTATAAGCACTGTTAAATGTGTTATCTTTAATAGCGCTTATTGAAGAAAGTGTTGTTAAAGGTCTTCATATATTTAGCAGCACTTCTTCAATAAACGCTATTAAACGCTTGTTTTAGTGAGCGATAATCTTTTCAAATTCAAAAACAAAACCTTACACAATAATACATATCACTCAGTTTATTATTTCTCTTACTTTTCTTCTTCTCCATAAGGTAAATCATTATGTAGCTATGGTGTTTCTCTTCATATCGATTTTTGGTTTTTCTCTTCAAGCATAAGATATATTAAATGAATGTACAATTTTTAACATATTTTATTATAATCATTGTTATTTTTTATTAATAGTGAAACTTTGAAACATATATGTATTATTCTAAATCGTAATTAAAAATTGTTACACCCCCTAAACTTTAGTTCAAGATTTGCCACCGTGTATTACAATGTATTGCCTGAAGTATATGTCCAATAGCTTGAGTTAGACCCCTTTAAATAGTATCTAAAATCTGGTTTCCACGTTTAGTGCATTGTTTGTGCGTTGTGCACAACTCTTCAAGAAGCCAAACTCGACCTTTAAGCGTACAAATATGCACTGAGCGCACCTCCCACTTGTGCTCGGCACAGGCTTTGCACTTAGTGTATATGAAAAAATGGCTAATTGATTTAATTCTTAGTCAAATACGCCCAATGTGGGATTTGTGTTGGGCGCCGAGCTACTACTGCACACTGAGTGTGGATTTGGCGTTGAGCGCATGTCTCAACTATTGTTTGATCTGTTTAGTCTGATTCTTGCGCTGAGCTTGGTTGATCTTTATTCGAAAACTTAGCTTTTTTTATTAATCCTCTGGTTTATGCTTACGCAAATACTTCAATGATGATATTTAACCATTTAATAAGTTTGTATCACTTTAGAGCTAAAAATATGAATTTGGGTTGATTAAAGAGTTAAAGTGCCACACAAAATAGGTGCATAATTTATGATCATTTTGACATTTTACATTGATGTCTAAAAATCTAATAGGAGACTATTTGTGATTTACAAGTTTATCTTTTTTTTCTTCCACTAGGGTACCCTTTCATAGATAACCCAAGAACTAAGTTTTTTTTTTATGCATAAAGATTATTGAAGTGTGTTTTCTCTATCCCGATGATTTTTTTCCTTGTACATTAGAAGGTTGAACAACAATAAAATTATATGCCTAAACAAGTTTGCCAATGTTAGTTATGTTTGTAGGTTTCTAATGTGGTCTACTTATTAACTACCATAATGAAAAGTGGTGCTAGGGAGGAATTTACTTCACCTATTCATGTATGCATGAGGTGTCTATTTCTACACACATGTACACGTATATTAGACAGCATGAACGACCAAAAAGATCAATAGATAGATCGATATAAGAAGTTTAAATATATTAAATATATTAGTTTTCAACTAATATTTTATTTTTAATTAATTTATTGATTATAAATACTTAAATAAATATATTATATGCAAATAAGACTATAATATTATATTAAGTGATTTAAGTGGAACAATTCTTATGTAATAATAAATCTGAGTCATACAACCATATATGAATGATTAAAGTGAAAGTTAGTTGGCCAAATATTTCCCTAAAAAGTATGTGTATTTTACCTTTTAAATTGACAATTCAAATAAAATCTAATTATCTATATTAATTATTCTTATTTCTCACGATAACAATTTGACACATTCACTCCCTAATGTCACATTCTTTTAATTTCTAGTTTACCTTTGAATTCCATCAAAATGCTTCTTGTTGTCTTGCAAAATGAGCCATCCTTTCAGAAAGATGTAAGGCTGAGATGACAACTAAGAGGGGGGTGAATTAATTGTTTAAAACTATGACTGATTTTTCTGCAAAACTTAAGAGTTAATAGCAGCGGAAAATAACATGTAGAAATAATCAAGTAAATGTGAGAAGATAAAAAGAAGAGAGTACACATATGTTTTTATATTGGTTCACCTTCTTGTTCACCGAAGGCTACATCAAGTAATCTTGCAGCACAAGAGATTTCTTCACTAGATATTAAGAGTAGTAATTATAATTTCTCACCCCGAGATTCCCTTGTACCTTACTCACTCTCTAACACCTATATCACTCTTTGGAAAATATCCTTTCCAAGTGACTCTACCCCCTTTCTTATCACGCCCAGTGAAAGAAAGTAATTCACAACTTTGAATGAAGAATATGTTTAACAATGGCAATGGATTACCTTTACAAGATTTTGAAGTTATAAACTCTTGTAATTCAATAATTCAATATATACTTTAGTACTAATGCTCACAAGTTTTGAATAACTTGCAATAAAACTTAAGGCAACTTTGCAAATCAAGTTCTGAAAGTTAAGACCAAGTTGCACCAAATGTAGAACAAGTATTTCAGAAAATTGTAGTTTTAGTGAGTGATTTCAAACTGAGTTATGTTATAAAATTGTTAGTACTCTTTTTGTTTCGAATGAGTTTCAAAGCCTTTATATAGACTTTTAAATCAACTAGAATACTTCTATGAAAAGGTAGGATTCGTTTGGAATGAAACCATTTCATTTGGGTGAAAGTTGTGTGGTTTGAATCTAAAAAACTGGTGTAATCAATTACTCAAATGGTATAATCGATTACCCAACAAGTCTATCCAACTAAGAAATTAATTTTCACAAGCAGTAATCAATTACTCAAATGGTATAATCGATTACCCAACTATTCTGTCCAACTGGGTAATTATTTACTGCATTGTGTAATCAGTTACCCACATGGTGTAATCGATTACCCTGATCAATTTTTGTTGGATAACTCATTTCTCACTCATGTAGCCTATTACTTAGTTCTGGTAACCTATTACTTAGTCACAGTAACCTATCACTTAGATCTAGTAACATGTTACACAATATTTTGAAAATCGTTTTCATTTATACTTTGTGTTTATCAATTTTCTTTTAAAATACTTTTTGAGAATTACTACTAAGTGTATAGATTAAGTATAAGGATAGAAGTACCTAAATAATTATATTCTATTTTCTTAAAGATTTGTCTTCATTGTCTTCGTGAGTATTCTTCCTTTTCTCCTTTTATGTGATGTTGGTGTCTTCATCAAAACCGTGTCATGGTCAGGAGCCAGATCTTCTTCACAATCTCCCCATTTTTGATGATGACAAACCAATATCTTCTTGACAATGTATTTTTCTAAGAGTAGTATACTTTGTGATATTCTCGACTCGTCTTGAGTATGCTCCCTCTATTTTGTATGCTCTCCCTTTGATTTGGAGTTATGTGTCTGAAATGTTTTATCTGGAAAATACACTTTCCCAACTTTTCTCCACTTTTTGACTTCATCAAAAATAAGAAAAGCCAAGAGTCCAGCACAATATATATATATAGCATATAATATGTATATAACAATTATAAAGGTAATCATAAAAGTGATGTCGCATAGCAGAAAATTTAAAAGATGTTCATACAAATTCAACCATAAAACAAAAAACAACAAAACATCAAATTATCCACAAGTTCGCAACATTACAACAAGAAATCCTAGACAAACAGAGATCTAAGATTCAGGTTCAGTGATATAAGAAAGACGTTTTAGTTCGAATTGGACTTTTTGATTCTGAGCGTCAAGAGCATCCATCTGATTAGAGATGTAGCCTCGAAGAGAGAATAACTCATCCATGATCATCTGGTTTGTAGGCATCGGATCACATGAAGAAGACTCAGCATGAAACTCAGAAGTTGGTTGTTCAGGAGCATTAGCAGAGGCATTTACATTAGGATCAGCAGGTGCAGCCTGTCTATCACTTTTGTGCTTATATAGTCTATCAATGGGATCTCGAAAGAAGCCCATTTTGTGGATCACATCCATATCAATCTTGCTATCTCGTGCATCAAGTATGACTTTCGATTCACCAGCAGTAGATACACCAAAATGCTCTAGTATGTTGGTTATGAAGATTGCATAAGGTAGAGGGCTGTGAGATTCTCGAACAGACCATATATGTCTCATTACTGTGTTAGCCCAATTGATTGAAAGGTTATACTTAAGAGCATATATCAATTGTAGTTCCATGTCATTTATTTGAGAATGATTTGAATATTTTGGTAGAATGATATAGCTAAGAAAGTAATGAAGCAGACGATCATCGAGATTGATATTTCCTACAACAAGGATATCTCTATTTTTTATAGTTTCACCTAGCGTCATTTGCTTACGTATTTCTATTTCCCTCTTAGATAATCTATACATAGAGTAGAAGAACTCTTTTCTATCATAATTATCCCGATCACATGCCAAACTGAAATCTTTGATGCTACCTTGAAAATGTATGTTACAGCAGATTGAACTAAAGGTCTTAATGTCAAGAACAATTTCTTTTCCTTTAACATATGATGTAAGACGATTTTTTGCTGCAGTTCAAGTTACAGTAAACCACTTTAACAAGTTCAAGATAATAGGCTTTTGATTCCACACAGAAATCAAACAGATCTTGTTACCTTAAAAGAGTAGAGAAATGAAAATCTTCAAATTCAAAGTTACTAACATTACCATACTTGGGAGCGAAAATGGAGCGTCCAAGAAAATGTTGTAAGAATGTTTTGTGTTGAATATCATTTGCAAGAAGACGTGCCAAATCCAAAGGATTAGCCGTAGAAGATGAAGCTCCTTGCTATCTTTGAGACACACTAGTAAGTTTCTTCTTAGCTCTTGATGATGACGCCATGAATTGCGGTTTTGAAATGTTAGGTTTTGAGTCTTGAGAGATTTGGGGATTTTTGATTGGGGCCACTAAACACGAAATCCATGGAGTAGAAGTGTTTAGAATTAAAATGTGATATAAAATGACTCAAAAATCACACAAATCGGATCAAAAATGAGGTTTTCAGGAAAACTCTAGGTTGAACATGAAAAAAATGGTTTGAGGAGGAAGAAGAAGTGTTTGAAAAAATGAGGAGGGAAACTTAAATAAAGCTTAAAGTAATCGATTACACAAAGTGAGTAATCAGTTACTCAACATAAAATAATCTCAGATTTCAAACAGACACCTTAGGTAATCGATTACATAGGTGGTTAATCAATTATTGAGGCCTCTTGCTCAATGTTGTAATCGGTTACTCTCTAGAATAATCGGTTACTGAACTCAGAATTTTGAATTTTCAAGCATACTTGATGCCTGGTAATATGTTACCGAACATTTGTAATCGATTACATATCCAATAATTTGAAAATTTTGAAAAGAATAAAGCAATTTTAAGTACAAGTAGGTATATTATAAGCATAATAAAGCACACATATGATCAAGAATAAGCATTTAAGACAAGTAAGCTTCATCAAGTATGCCTAATTCACGTCTAATTTTATAGAAAAGGTTCTTTTGCCAAGGGTTTAGGGAATATATTTGCTAGTTGGTCATAAGTATCAACAAATTATACAAATACATCTTTCTTTTGGACATGGTCCCTAAGGAAATGATGTCTTATATCTATATGTTTGGTTCTATAATGCATTACTGGATTCTTTGTGAAATTTGTGAGATTTATAGCACTAGTATTGTCACATTTTAGGGGTATGCAGCCTAAGTCCAAGCCATAATCTCGCAATTGTTTTTTAATCCACAACACTTGGGCACAACAACTACCTGCCGCTATGTATTATGCCTTAGTAGTACATAGAGAAACACTGACTTGTTTCTTGCATGACCATGAGACCAATGCATTTCCTAATATATGACAAGTACCACTTGTACTTTTTCTCCCAGTTTTGCATCCAGCAAAATATGAATCTGAATATCCAACCAAATCACATATACTTCCTTTTGGATACCATAATCCAATGACAGTTGTACCTTTTAGGTATTTAATGATTCTTTTGACAGCAACTAAATGTAAATCTTTTGGTTTAGATTGATACCGAGCACACAAGCAAACACTAAACATTATATCACGTCTACTAGCAGTTAAATAATGTAGGGAACCGATCATACCTCAATACTTTGATATATTAATGCATTTTCCAGCTTCATCCGTATCAATATATGTGCCAGAACCCTTAGGAGTGGCAATTGCCTTGCAGTCATCCATTTCAAATATTTTCAGCAAGTCCCTGTAGTATATGGATTGACTCACAAAAATATCATCCTTGAGTTGTTTTATTTGTAATCCAAGGAAGTAATTTAGCTTCCCCATCATAGACATTCAAACTCTCCTTGCATCATTTTACCAAAATCACTACACAAGGTTTCATTAGTAGAACCAAAAATAATATCATCTACATATATTTGAACAAGAAGACTATGATGATTTATTTTCTTAGTAAATAGTATAGTGCCGACATTTCCTTTTGTAAAACCTTTTTCAATAAGAAAGTTTGTTAGACGTTCGTACCAAGCACGCAGAACTTGCTTTAAGCCATAGAGAGCTTTCTTTAGTTTATAGACATAATAAGGATGTTTGTAGTCTTCAAAACCTGGAGGTTGTTCTACAAACACTTCCTCTTGTATATAAACATTAAGAAATGCATTGTTTACGTCCATTTGATATAACTTAAAATTTAAAGAGCATGCATATGCAAGTAGCAACCGAATAGCTTCAATTCTAGCAACAAGAGCGAAGGTCTCATCAAAATCTATACCTTTTTTCTGATCGTATCCTTGTGCTACTAGTCTAGCTTAATTTCTAACAATAATTTCATTTTCATCTGATTTATTACGGAATACCCAATGAGTTCCAATAACATGCCTATTATCTGGTCTAGGAACAAGTTCCCAAACTTTATTTCTCTATAACTGGTTCAATTCTTCTTGCATAGCAAGAATCCAATGTTCATCCTCGATTGCATCATCAATCTTGGAAGGTTTTGTATGAGAAATGAAGGTCATGTTCAAACAAGCATCATTTAGATTTAAACGAGTAGTGACACCCTTACTTATATCGCCAATGATGTTGTCAATAGGATGGTCTCGATGAGTTCTCCATTCTTTTGGTAAATCAGAATGAATATGCTCTTCTTGAGAGGATAGAACATCATCCATTTTCAAGTGCTCGGTATTGGTTGTTGCATTGGTAAAAGAATTCTCCTTTAAAAGGGAACTTGGCAAGTCCTCTTCATAAAGAGTTAACTCATCCTTTATTATAGGATTGGTTTCATCAAAAGATACATGAACATATTCTTCCATGGCTAAAGTTCTTTTATTGAAAATTCTATAAGCTTTACTCATAAGAGAGTAGCCTAGGAAGAGTTCTTCACCAGCTTTTGCATCAAACTTTCCTAAGTTATTTTTACCATTCTTTAACACAAAACATTTACAACCAAATACATGCAAATGAGAAATGTTTGGTTTTCTACCTTTAAAGAGTTCATAGGGGGTTTTTATTGAGAATTGGTCTTATAAGAACTCTGTTAGAAACATAGCAAGCCGTACTAACTACTTCAACCCAAAAATGTTTTGGGAGATTACTTTCATTCAACATTGTACTAGCAAGTTCTTCTAAGGATCGATTCTTTCTCTCTTCAACACCATTTTGTTGTGGTGTTCTAGGAGCATAAAAATTGTGATTGATACCTAGATCATCATAGAATTCTTCAAAAGAAGCATTTTGAAATTCTCCCCCACGATCACTTCTTATAGCAATGATTTTCAGAGATTTTTCATTTTGAACTCTTTTACCATATTTGCTAAAGGCGTTGAATGCCTCATTCTTATGAACTAAGAATAGTGTCCAAGTATATCTTGAGAAATCGTCTACTATACCAAAAGTATAGTAATTACCATCATAACTCTTGGTCTTTGAGGGGGCAAATAAGTCCATGTGTAGTAATTGCAATGGTCTATCAGAAGAAACCATATGCTTAGGTTTGAAAGAAGTCTTTGTTTGTTTACCCATTTGACAATCACTATATAGTTTGTCTTTAATAAACTTCATTTTGGGTAAACCAACAACTAAATCTTTCTTAATCAGTTTATTCAAATGATCCATA
>NW_017727607.1:428303-447630 GCF_001865875.1 Lupinus angustifolius | reverse complement strand
AGAAATTCTCCTATGCCAAAGCCATGCATCATTATTATTATTAGCAACTAAATATTTTATTGGTAAAGATGAATCTATGTCAATCATATAAATATTATTTATTCTCTTACCAATTAGTTTAGAGTTATTAGAATCCTTACTTTTGATGATGCACTTATTCGAGTAGAATGCCACATGAAATCCTTTGTCGCATAATTGACTTATGCTCAACAAGTTGTTCTTGAGTCCTTCGACATATAATACTCGTTCTATAGGTGTTGAAGGTGGCTTATTGATTCTACCAACTCCAAGTATTTTTCCTTTGTTGTTATCACCATATGTGACATAGCCTTTATCCCTTGGAGTAAGGACATAGAACATATCTTTGTCGCCTGTCATGTGCTTTGACCAGCCGTTGTCCAAGTACCATAAATTGCAGGCGACTCTTAAATTTTCTTGCAAAACAGGTTAAGTAATATTAGGTACCCAATTTTCTTTGGGTCCTACATGGTTAGCACCTTTATCAACCCATCTATAATGACCTAAGGGTACACCATGTTTTCTAATCATGAAAGTGTTTGGTGTATGCCCATGGTTTTACAGTAAGTGCATATGGGATGATGCTTATGTATCCTAGATTTGTTATTATTAACATTAGATGCAGGGATACTTTGTTTTTAAAAGTTTATCTTTGTTGAGACATTTTGTTTCTTAGAAACTTGGTTACTAGAATAGCCAAGACCTCTTCGGTCTGTAGAATGTCTCTGAACCTTGATAATTTTGTCCAGTTCTCTACTACCCTTGTTTTTATTAAGTTCAAGACTTAATGTTGAAACTTTCTTTTCAAGAGTAATGCAGTTTTGACATGAAGAAGGTGATGGTTTATTTCTGAATACTTCTAACTCATTTTTATGTTTTAAAAATAGTTTGGTGAGTTTGACGTATTCATCATGTAAATCATTAAATGCAAATCTCAATTTAGAAGAAGAAAATAGGTTAGATTCATTTATCTCTACATCATCTAAGTAATAAGATGCCATGACAGAGTGATGTGTTTGTTCTTCATTTTCTGGTTCATAGGCGGAACTGGTATTATTATCTTCCCAAGCAATTTAGGTTCTTCATCCAGTCTTCATTTCATTCTTACCCTTGAAAGTATTCTTCTTCAGATTTGATCAGTCCATTTTCATATGATCAGGCTTGCCACATTCGAAGCATGTAAATTTTTGCATTGTAATGGAAGCGTCATTGTTCTTGGTAAATTTCTTCATTTGTCCAGTTTTAGTGCCTTTGTTCCTTTTAAGGAACTTGCTGAATTTCTTTACGAACAAACTCATATCTTCCATCTCTTCTTTTTCAGATTCATCTCGTGATGATTCATATCTATCCACTTTTTCTTTGAGAGATATATTCTTCTTCTTCTTTTCTTGCTCTTCATGTTGTCCAAGCTGACTGAGTTCTAGTTCATGTTCCTGCAATTTACCAAAAAAAGTAGTCAATGACATTTTTGATAAACTTTTCTTTTCAGAAATGGCAGTAACTTTTGGTTATCATATTCTGGTAAGTGATCTTAGAACTTTTAGGTTCAGGTCACTATTTGATAAAGTATTTCCAAGTGCAATGAGATGATTTGTAAGGTGAGTAAATCTCTTTTGTAAATCAAGTATTTTCTCTCCAGGCTTCATAGGAAACATTTTGTATTCCTGGGAAAGAGTATTTAGTCTCGGTATTTTTACCTCATTGGTTCCTTTGTGAGTGGTCTCTAGAGTATCCCATATTTCTTTAGCAGATTTGCAGTTTGATACTCTAAAAAATTCATCAATACTGAGTGCAGAAGTGAGGATATTTTTTGGTTTCAGATCATATTGCACTTTCTTCTTGGCTTCATCATTCCATGAAGATTTCGGCTTCACTTCCCTCACACTGTTGATAACTGTGAAGGGTTAATAAGGTCATTCCTCAATTGCATTCCAAATGTCTAGATCTTGAGACTCTATGAAGATTCACATTCTGATCTTTTTGAAGTCGTAGCATTCTCCAACAAAGTTTGGAGGGCGGTTGATGTTGGAACCTTCTCCTAGAAATGATCTTGTGGCCATCTTCGAAACATGATCATTTTTTAGAATAAATTACTCAAAAAAGCTCTAGTTACCAATTGTAAGACTAAGATGACAACTAAAGGGGGGTGAATTAGTTGTTTAAAACTATGACTCATTTTTCTGCACAATTTAAGAGTTAATAGCAGCGAAAAATAATATGCAGAAATAATCAAGTAAATGTAAGGAGATAAAGAGAAGAGAGTACACATATGTTTTTATACTGGTTCACCTTCTTGTCCACCGAATGCTACGTCCAGTACTCTTGCACCACAAGAGATTTCTTCACTAGATATTAAGAGTAGTAATTACAATTTCTTACCCCGAGATTCCCTTGTACCTTACTCACTCTCTAACACCTATATCACTCTTTGGAAAACTTCCAAGTGATTTTATCCCCTTTCTTATCACACTCTCTGAAAGAAAGTAATTCACAACTTTGAATGAAAAATATGTTTAACAATTGCAATGGATTGCCTTTACAAGATTTTGAAGTTATAAACTCTTGCAATCCAATAACTCAATATATACTTTAGTACTAATGCTCACAAGGTTTGAATAACTTGCAATAACATTTAAGGCAACTTTGCAAATCAAGTTCTGAAAGTTAAGAACAAGTTGCACCAAGTGTAGAACAAATATTTCAGAAAATTGTAGTTTTAGTGAGTGATTTCAAACTGAGTTATGTTATGAAATTGTGTGTACTATTTTTGTTTCAAATGAGTTTCAAAGCCTTTATATAGATTTTTCAACCAAACCAGAATACCTCTATGAAAAGGTAGGATTCGTTTGGTATGAAACCCTTTCGTTTGGGTTGAAAGATGTGTGGTTTGAATCTGAAAAACTGGTGTAACAACTCTCAGTAATTGATTGCTTAATCGATGTAATCGATTATCCAACAAGTCTATCCAACTGAGAAATTATTTTTCACAAGCAGTAATTGATTACTCAAATGGTATAATCGATTACCCAACTATTCTGTCCAACTGGGTAATTATTTACCATATTGTGTAATCGGTTACCCATATGGTGTAATCGATTACACTGATCATTTTTTGTTGGATAACTCGTTTCTCACTCATGTAATTTGTTACTTAGTTTTGGTAACCTGTTACGTAGTCATAATAACCTGTTACTTAGATCTAGTAATTTGTTACACAGTATTTTGAAAATCGTTTTCATTTATACTTTGTGTTTATCAATTTTCTTTTAAATACTTTTTGAACATCACTACTAAGTGTATAGATTAGAGTATAAGGATAGAAGTACCCAAAGATTTATATTCTATTTTCTTGAAGTTTTGTCTTCGTAAATATTCTTCTTTTATATGATGTTGGTGTCTTTATCAAAATCGTGCCAAACTCAGGAGTCAAATCTTCTTCACAAAAGAATGGGGTCAATCTTACTATTCCAAAAATATCATTGATTTCATTTTACCACAACCTTAACAAAAAATATTATAAGAAAAGGAAGCAATCACCATACAAGTAGCATATGATCCTACTAATCATCATATAAATCATTCTATAATCTACACAATGATAAAAGAATAGAATATAATATATATGCACTATTAGTATAAAAAATTAAATAAAATTATTATATCATCTATTATTTATTTAGATTATTATTTTTGAACAATAAAAATTAAATATAAATCATGAATAATGTAGTAACATATAAAACTTATACAATATCTATGTATAATTTTTTTCTTTCTCAGAATAGTAACATGAACAAAGTGATATTTTATGTATTCATGAATTAATTTATGAATGACATATATTAATAAATTTTCTTATGTTATAAAATAATTTATAAAATATTTTTATGGAAAGATATATATCACTATAAAAACAAACTAAGAGGAGGACAATTAAGTCATTAAAATAAAAGTGATTGACAATTAGGGGTGTAAGCGGTTCCGGTTTAAACCGCAAAATCGATGGAACCGAACCAAACCGCAAAATGTGGTTCGGTTCGGTTTCGCAGTTCGGTTCGGTTATTTTTTTGAGTAACTGTTTATGTTCGGTTCGGTTTATGGTTTTAGAAATTTAGGAACCGCTAGAACCGAACCGCATATTAAAGAAATATATATTAAGGAATCACAAATTTAA
This sequence comes from Lupinus angustifolius, assembly GCF_001865875.1. Taxonomy (NCBI): domain Eukaryota; kingdom Viridiplantae; phylum Streptophyta; class Magnoliopsida; order Fabales; family Fabaceae; genus Lupinus; species Lupinus angustifolius. The sequence continues at coordinate 443,438 of NW_017727607.1, read as the reverse complement.
CTATAAGAACCGAACTGAATTACTCTTCAATGGTTCGGTTCGGTTCGATTCCACGGTTTTTCCATTTACTTTTTTATAAAAAAATTTCCATCAATTGAAAATTCAAAATATATTACAAGAGATATTTTTATCCATAAAAGGATAAACATTACTATTATTATTATAAAAAATTATGAATCATATATAACAATACAATTCATGATTAGTAACATATATATATATATATATATATATATATATATGTTACTAATCATGAATTGTATTGTTATATATGATTCATAATTTTTTATAATAATAATAGTAATGTTTATCCTTTTATGGATAAAAATATCTCTTGTAATATATTTTGAATTTTCAATTGATGGAAATTTTTTTATAAAAAAGTAAATGGAAAAACCGTGGAATCGAACCGAACCGAACCATTGAAGAGTAATTCAGTTCGGTTCTTATAGTTAAATTTGTGATTAATTAAATAGAACCGAACTATATATATTTGATCAATTCAATCACTAAAATGCACCAAAAACCTAACCCCAACAATGACACCTTTTTGTTTTGTCTACCTAATTGGGCATGTCCCTTTATCTGTCTTGTTAACTGGATCCACTTTTCCTTGTCCTCAAAGTCTTCCTTCATTCCCTATTCTCACACACCACACTAAGCTACAATAATTCATCAATGGCGGATCTCATTCCTTACACTACCAAAACCCATTCCCCATTTTCAACAATCAAAACAAAACCCATCAATAAAGGTAACTCCTTTTCACCTTTCATCTTCAAAGTTCTCTTCTTTGCACTCTTTCTCATTGCTGTTCCACTTTTCCCTTCACAAGCTCCTCACTTTGTTAACCAAACTTTGCTTACCAAGTTTTGGGACCTCATTCACCTTCTCTTCATTGGCATTGCTGTGGCCTATGGTCTTTTTAGTAGAAGGAATGTAGAACATGAAATAATAGAAATTGAAACTGAATCTAGTGTTGTTTGTGGTACTGATAGTTATGTGTCTAAGATGTTTCCTGTTTCGACGATTTTCGATGAAAATGAAAACCCATGTGGGTTTGATGAGAAGAGGGTTATGCATTGTTGGAATCCTCAGTATTTTGATGGGGGTGCTGTTGATGTTTTTGATGAACAGTTCGAAACCCAATTGCCGATTTCTGAGGATAATTTTAATTGTTCTGTTGGATTTGATGGAACCACTGTGGTTCAAGCATGGAATTCAGAGAACTATGAGAGTGAGCCTGTGGTTGTTGTTGCTCAACCATGTTACACCATTGGTGAATGTGGTGAAGCTGTTGGTTATAAACCTTTAGGACTACCTGTTCGAAGTTTAAGGTTGGTTTCGGAAGGAGTAGATGGTGTTATATATAGCAACGAAAGTGATTCTAGTTCTGGCTCAAAAGGTTCATGTAAGAGCTCAGTTAAGAGTAGAGATAGGGAATTTCGGGACATAGGTCCTTCATTTTTGGAGAGAAAATTTAATAATGATGCTGCTGCTGGTGGTGCATCGGCTTCTCCAGTTCCTTGGTGTTCAAGGTCTAGAAAGATGGGAAGGGAGAAAGGATACGGAAATGTTACCCATCCTATGCATTTAAGGCCTTATTCAGTTGATGAAACTAAATTCGGAGCACTTGGTTCGGGGCCTTTACCGTCTATAACACCTTTCTCTTCCCACGTCGCTATGTATTCTTCATTAAATTCGACTTCATCAAATAACATGAACTTCTACGAGGTAGAAGTGGGAAAAGAGGAGGCTTCCTATGTGCCTGCTTCAGAAAAGATGAATTTCCAAGAGGAAGATTTGAGACAAGAGAATACTTCATTTGTGCCTGGTTCAGAAAATATGAATTTTGAAGAGGAAGATTTTAGAGAAAGCAAGACTTCATATGTGCCTGGTTCAGAAAATCTAATTTTCCAGGAGGTAGACTTAGGAAAGAAGAAGCTCCAAGGGTCTTCTTCAAGAAATGGAAGGATGGCAACTAAAAGGAAACATGCTGCTGCTTCCTATCCTTCACATTTCAAGCCAACGTCTGTTGTTGAAACTCAATTTGCATCTCTCACTTCTCGGTCTTTCCAGTCAGTGGAGTCTCTCTCTTTGCACCCGAGTATGTATTCTTCATTTGATTCAAGTATATCAGATAATGTGAACTTCCAAGAGGAAGATATTGAACAAAAGAAGACTTTTCCTATGCATTCTTCAGAAAATATGCATTTCCGAGGGGAATATATGGGACAAAAGAATACTTTCTATGCTCATGCTTCAGAAAATATGAATTTCCAAGAGGAAAACTTGAGGCAAAGGAAAACTCGCAATGTGCCTACTTCTGAAAATATGAATTTTCTAGAGGAAGGTATGGTACTAAAGAAGACTTCCTATGTGCATGCTTCAGAAAATGTGAATTTCCAAGAGGAAAACTTGAGGCAAAGGAAGAGGCACTACGTGCCTGCTTCTGAAAATATGAATTTTCAAGAGGAAGAGATGGATCTAAAGAAGACTTCCTATGTGCATGCTTCAGAAAATGCGAATTTCCGAGAGGAAATTTTGGGGCAAGGGAAGACCAGCTATGTGCCTGCTTCTGAAAAAATGTGTTTCGATGAGGAAAAGATGGGACAAAAGAAGACTTTCTATGTGCATGCTTCAGAAAATATGATTTTTCAAGAGGAAAATATGGGGCAGCAGAAGATTTCATCTGTGCCTGCTTCTGAAAATATGAATTTCCAAGAGGTAGATTTGAGAAAGATTTCTCGGAAACCTTCTTCAAGAAATGGAAGGAGGGAAACTAAAGGAAAATCTGCTGCTGTTTCTAACCCTTCACATTTTAGGCCAATTTCAGGTGATGAAACTCAATTTGAAGAGGGAAATGTGAATTTTCGAGATGACAATTTGGGGCAAAAGAAGACTTGCTATGTGACTGGTTCTGAAAATATGAATTTCGAAGATGGAGATTTGGGAAAAAATATTCCCCAGGGGCCTTCTTCTTCAAGAAATGGAAGGATGGAAACTAACCGAAAATCTGCTGCTGCTTCTCATCCTTCACATATCAGGTCAACGTCAGTTGATGAACCTCAATTTGAATCTCTCAGTTCACGCTCTTTCCAGTATATGGGATCTTTCTCATCACGGATGAGCTTAAGTTCCTCTTCTTCATCCGAAAATATGAACTTGCAGAAGGAAGAGTTTGGGGAAAATAAGAGTTCCCATGGCTCTTCTTCAACTTCATCATCACCTCCAAATAGAAAGAATAATGATCCCATATATAGTAATGAATCCTTGCTCCAGGGTGACATTCAGAGTAATCTGGGTGATAATTCGGGGGATTTCAATGAGACTCGGGGTGAGGAAGATCGACGAGGCAACAAAAAATCGGGGATGCATGCTATGCTGTCAGACTCAGAAAAGCTCGCAAGCCTTCCAAAAATTCCGTCAAGGGGAAAATCAGTTCGAACAAGAAGAGCCAGTGGGCTCTCTTTGGGGCTAAATAGAACAGGAGAAGTATCTAGCAAGCAAACTGATGAAAAGGTTGAAAAGAAGCCCAATACGGTTGAAGCTGCATCGGCAAGAAAAGATAAAATGGAAAGTGAAGAACCTGATTTTCTATTGAAAGCAGCCAGTAAGAAAACTCTGGATTCTTATTGTCCTCCTAAACCTGAGGTTATATTTAGCAATCGTCGTATCGGAGATAAACTAGAGCCATCGAAGAATGTGTCTGATGAAGACTCCAATATAGAGCTTGAGAATATTCAGTTGAGCTCAGATGAAGATGTGGTGTCTGAACATGTGAATGATTCAGGACTTGATTCTGAGGTGGATAAGAAAGCTAGTGAGTTTATAGCCAAGTTCAAAGCACAGATTAGGCTGCAGAAAATGGGATCAATTGATGGATCGAAAGGGCAAAAGACCATAAGAAACTTTGTTAGGTGATTTGTAAACTGTTGCACTCTAATAGATTTTAACCAAATGAATATGAATTTCATCAAAGATTTAACATTATGCTTCTTTGAAATTTCTTCATTTAGAAGATTTGCTTTCTATTTTTTATGATTCTGTATAACTGATGAAGTTCAAACTGATACTCTTTGATAGTACTTCTTCCACTTATTGATTTCACGTACAACAAGATTTCTTGGATTTTACTTTTCGGTTCTGCTGATGATACAGAAGGTGAAATTCTTCACTGTATTTCTCTCTGAGCTGCTTGGGTTATTCTTTATTTCAGTCCTTGATAATATAAAAAGAACTTTGAAAGAATCTCCTTTTTTTTAGTTTGTATAATGTTTTGGTTGGAATTCTAGGAGTTTCCCAGTTATTTATATTGTATCTTGGTTGATATCTTCAAAGCAATTTTCTTGTTTGAAAATATTGTTTGAACGAGTTTGAGTTTGGTGCTCAATTAGCGATGATGAAGAAGGTCGAGAAGATTTAAAGTATAGACGATAGGAGAATGAGTGCCAATTAGTGACACAAGAAGTCGGTGAACAGATGTTCTACTTCGCAGAAATTAAGCGCAAAATGTATGTTGAAGAAACCGGAGCAGTGGTAATCGGATCTTGAACCGGTGAAGGAAGATAGTTAGAAATGCAAATGCAAAGGAAAAGCTTAGTAATGAAGCTGAATAATGATGAGTTTGTTCAAACTTATTGAAATAGATAAAGAAAATTTTGAAGAAGTAAAGAGAGCTTAATTAAGGAAAGAATGAATACCATTGTTCTGCCTTCATCTTGCAAGAGGTTCTTCTTTTAAAGGTAAAAAACAAGGACCTTAATTGTTGTTGGCCATTATTGAACAGACAACATCCTTTTCCTTTTGAATTATTGATCAAACAGTATCTTTTTTCTTTTTGAATTGTTTGGAATATGTCAAACAATTTTCAGAACTTTGAGTGTCATAGCAAGTTCCTTGAAAGTTGTACTATAGACTCTATAAAAAGTCTTAGACAAGTCACTTAGTGCTACTTTTTATTTGCATGCAGTTTTGTTTTATGTTTTATCAGTTTTAGATTTCAAGATAAAATATCAAGAAGACGTTGATCTAGTGGTGTAAGGTCTTACTAGATCCTCAGGTATTGTACTAGGTCAAATATCAAAGATTCGATTCTTGAGAGTCACACTTGTTAGGAGGGGCAATCACATATATTGAAAGAGATTAGTTTCGTACCTATAGGTTGAGGAGATATTATAACAAAAAAATTTCATGATAAAACAAATAACCATGTGATTTTAGATTTATCTGTCATTTAGGACCAGTAGAGGAAAGTGAGACAAATGAGGGAGATGTAGTAAGCCACTCTTTTCCACTTATTCCTTTCTACTAACCATTTCCAAGTTTATCATATTGAGTATATTGCTTAGAAGGAAAAGCCCAGGTTCAGTAGCAGAGTTTTTATAAAATAAAGAAATTTGTGCTTGATTAATAATGTTAAGTTTGAAGGGGCCAAAGCTATTCTTAAAATATAATGTGTGAAATATTGTATCATTTGTGGAAATTTTACAAAAATTAAGTGACACTTGTATTATGATCTATGTTTAATATCAAATAAGCGACCCGATTTTTGGATGGAAAACCGGCTATATTGACTATTGAAAATTTGAAATTAAATAAGAGACGATCATGAAGCTAGCATTAATAAACTTAAATGATTCTTAATAAATAAATATTTGTACCCAAAAAATAAAAGAAAGTGTTTCAGAGAGTATAGAGTTCAAAATTATCAGGGTGATAAACTCTTCCTCGATTAGGCTCAATTAAAAACTAAATTTCAACTCCTCAAAAAAAAATCTGATACTATCAAGGGTATCTTTCAACCTTTAGTTAAGAAACTAATCCCTTTTAGGGTGTGTGATTCCCCCTCCTAACAAATGTTATTTTCAGGATTTAAAGCCTTAACATTTCAGTCATCATGTGGATCTAGCAAGGTCTTACACCACTAGACTAATGTCTTGTTAGTCAACTCCTTAAAAGTGCACCCAAAAAAAAACATTACTTAAAAGTCCAAATTAAAAATAGAAATAAAAGTATCTTGTTGATAAACTTAGGAAGGTTCTGATCAATTACAATGTCATTAGGAGTAGAGTGACATTAGTAGTGAACAGTCCACCTGTCCTCCATTGCTGATCAATTTCTCATTGATCATTCTTTGCAGTTCTCTCCTTGCAGCTGATGAAAGCTTCTTGTTCCATTGGTTGGGAGTTTCTCTCTTGCTCCATCTCTATGCTTACATGATTCACTTATTTATTGTATATGTCGTGTACTGTATGCCACATACCAGGTAACTATGAGATAGAGCATAGTTACTTACCTAGTACAAGTACATGATTCTTGCACTTGTGGTGTGAAGTTTTCTATAATTAAAATTATATTTTTTAATTTTCTATTTGATATGATGTACATTATTATGATTTAGTATCAAAATCAATTGCAGTTAATGCGGTTTAATTCCATATTTGAACATGAAGCTTCTTATATGATTGTTTAATTTATGATGATTTAAACGTGGTTTTTGTCATAAAGGGAGAGTCTTTTGTTGAGGTGCAAATGACCTTTCATATTGCATAATCAACTAGATAGTCAATTGCAGATAGTAGAGCATAGTGATTGAAACCAAAAACACTATAGCATTATAGTGGATATTGAGATGACTGCTATAACTAAGGGAAAATATAAGTATTTTATATCCTGAAGAAAAACTTAAAATACACAAAATTATATGTTATACCCTCTACATATAAATATACAAATACACCAAAAAACATTAAAAATATAAACAATTCACACTCTTTAAGTTATGACAACAAAACGAAACTTGCAAAAGGAAGGGAATGGAGAAATAAAAGAAAAATAAAAAATATAAGTAATACATTAAAATCACGAAGTGTTGAACATGTAAAGAGGAAAGACAAAAAGAAATTTACAAAAGGAAGGGAAGGGGAAGAGGGAGAAGAGAGGAGAAAAATGGAAGAGAATAGTTGAAGTGAAGGAGAAGAAGGGAGGAGTAGAAGGGTAGGAAGTGAGTCACTTGTCTTTTTCTTTTTAGGTTAGTAGTCACGTGTCTTTTTAAAAGGGAATAAAAAGATAGGAGTATTTTATAAAAAAAACCTAAAAAATTAATGTCATGTAATAAAAAGTAAGGGTAAAAATAATTTTTCCCATTAAAATTAGAGTTCTTTATCCTGAAGCTGGTTCTGCAGTGGGTTCTGACCCACACCTGTGCTGCAACCTGCGACGGCCAACCGCACAACTGTGTACCATTCTGTCGCGGGGAGGGATGGAATCCTCTGCAATCTCTGCTACCACATGCGATCGACTACCCATATAATCAATAGTATTTTTTATTTATTTATTTATTATAAGAGAATATGTGAGATTTAAGATATTGAGGTAACTACACTTCATGTATTGTCATTATCCAATATGGGGTTGTGCTACTCCAACCATTAGAAAGGTCTCATGATTGAAACTAGGTTGTTAGGCAACGATGTAAAAAATATTAATAGATTCATAATAATATTAATAACTAACATTATATTGTAAAAAAAATGTCTCTCAGATTATAACTTCTGTCAAATAAATATAAGTATCAAACATTTTAAGTCAAAAGTAAAGTAATTTTAAGTTTCTCCATGTCCAAGAAGACAAAGTTACTTCCAAATCAGGCACCCCTTCTTCATCAAATAAATCAGAAGCTTCTATTATATTTCTTTCATTTTGATTTTGATTTTCCATGGTAATATCTTGTGCATCACCATCATCATCATCCAAACTTAATTGACCTATAACAAAAAACGTTTTAAATGTAATGTACAATTAATATTAATATACAGTGATACCAAATATCGATCAATGAATTATATAATCATATTCATAATGCAATAAAGTTACATACCAATATCACCATAAATTGGTTCAATTGTCATATTAGCAAGATCATTCTGAAGTGCATCAAACTCTTCAGTGGTTAAGAAAGGTGGTAACTCCTCTATTACATAATTAGAATGGTCATCAACTACTTCAAAATTGATGGGGTCAAAACTTTGATGCCTTAATTCGTTCCTAAATTTATTACTTTGACCACATATCAATATAATAAAATTAAAACATTTTTTAATATAAAAAACAAGCAACCAATCAATTGAGAAATAAAGTTATTGCAAATCTGTACCATTGTTATAGTCGTTAGTTGTAACGACATAGATAAGATCATTTAACTTTTGATGCTCTAATCTATTTCTTTTATTTTAGTGAACATGTCCAAATAAACTTTAATTTCTTTCACAACCAGAAGCACTACATGTTTGACTTAAAATATGGATCGCCAACTATTGCAGATTTAGTGCACCACATCCATAAGATTTCCACCATTGATAAAAATTTAATTAATATACTTACATAGTTATATACATAATATATAAACTACAATTATTATAGAATCTAAATGAAGTACCAAACCATGAATTACTAATTTTACATAATCTAATTGTATTTATTTCACGAATAGTAACTTGTCCTCCAAAATCTAACTCATAATCTTTAAATATCCTCATCTCGCTTGTCAACTTAGTATTCAAATCATTGTCTCCATAAGAATACCTTTCAATGACATCAAAAATGCCAAATATTGTAGACTTATGCTTTGCAAATTCTCCAAAATTAATTCGACAAAATGGACTTAACCAATAACCCGTAATGTGAAGATTCTTACGAAGCTGAGAATTCCAACGACTATCTATGATATTCAAGTAAAGCTCGACTTTCTTCTTATTTCTTTGGAACCTTTTTACCATATCCTCTCTAGCTTTGTAAAAAGCTTGGTAAAGAAAATCCATGGCAGGTTTATCTTCACTAGAAACAAAATGTAACAGACAAACAAGTGGCTCAGTTAGTTTCACAATATTAGATCAACACATTTTTTCCAAAATCCAGAATCAAGCACTTGCTCTATAAATCTCTTTGCCTTGGCTTCTTTTGCATAAGCTAAGGTTTTCCATTCCTTAGATGTTATCATGACTCTTAGTGCATCTTTTTGAGCCAAAATACTCTACAATGCAATAAAATTAGTGGCAAAGCGAGTTGGGGCTAGACGAAAAAATTCTCTGTCACCTGTATGTTTTCTCATCAAATAAAATGGATAACAATGATTATAAATATATTTGGTAATATTAGAAGTTTGTGATACTGTCTCTATAACTTCTTCTAATTTCTCTATGTCCTGCAACATCAAATTAACACAATGTGCAACACAAAGAGACCAATAAAACTTCAGAAACTCAGCTTATAATAATTTGTCAGTTGCAGCATTGTCTGTGACTATATGAACAACATTCTTAGGGCCAACAAATAATATTACTTCCCTAAAAAGCTTATAAAGCAAATCTACAGTTTTAGAAAATTGGGAAGCATCAACAAATTTCAAAAAAATCTTGCCTTTAGGACAATAGACTAGAAAATTATGAGGCTTCTCCTACATCGACCAGTCCACCCATCTGCCATAAGAGTACAACTAGTTTGCTTCCATATATTCCGATAGATCTCAACATGTTTTCTAGTATCATCAACTCACTTATTTAAAAAATAGCCACAGACTCTATAAAAATTAGGAGTTTTATACCCTACGTCCATGTGTTTTTTCCTTTAAGATCTAGAAGGTGATGCCATTGCAATATCTTCCACTCTATCATCACTTAAATTATTTTCCTCGTACTCTTCTTGAGTTTTTCTTTTCTTGTTTCGTCATTCATCAATATTTTGTTTCATTTGAAACTTAATATCTGCAGACACATTCTAGCACTACTTAACTTGTCCTCTTTCTCCATCCAAATGAGCCTATTAATTTCACTACCTCTAATAATTTTTTTACAATAGAGGTATGATAAAACAGTTTTTCCATTACTCTCAACAATTTATGTACAATGTGCCCAAGCTATATATGATTTCTGTCTAACATATCTCTCAGAGGTATTTTGTATTGATGCTTGTGAAGAAGGTGCTTCTGCTTCGTGTTCATTAGACTGATTAAAAAACATCTATAACAAATAGTAAGAATAAATTAGCCTCATAATAATAATTCACAAATTCATGACTAACACTGTTATGTACAAATAATACATTTATAGACTTATAGTTATTACATACTATATACATATATAGTTATATATTGTATATAATATGTTAGTGCATATGTAATTATATATAACTATATATAATTGCTATATATATTATAACACTATCTGCAACTCTACCCAATGCATATGTTTCATGTTACTCTGTAACGTGTATTCATATGTTTCATGATTCATATAATTATATACCATATACATATGATCACGTTACTATGTAACATGAATATATAGTTATGCATATATTATTGTTAATACTTAATACTGCAGTATGAATATGCTAATGGCGGCACAAGCAGAATATAAATACCACTTACAATTGCAGGTAATGATGGAGAACAATGACAGATGACAAAACGTCAAAACCAATGGCGGACAGCTGATGCAACAACAAATAGTTATGGTAGATGCAATGAAAGTGTTTGTTTACTTCTATAATTAGTAAGTTACTCATGCATTCACATAGGACAATATTTTTTTACCACATGCTTGAGAAGACACATATTCTCGGTGCAAATAAAAATCTTATTGTACACATGTTTAAAATTATGTTTAAAGATATATTACTAATATTATGTCATAACTTGATAAAATAAAATCACAAATATAAGTAACCATTGATAAGTTGTGTACAATAAAAATCTAACTTATAGAGAATTGAAATATTAGTTTACACCAAGAGTAAAAACTAACCTGAAGTCGAAAGAAGGGCAAACATAGTGGACCAAAATATTTGAGGAAAGAATATGGATGGAATGAAGAAATGAAGAAACTGAAGGAATGATGTTGTATATAGTGATGTGCTACTCACATGAAGTGGCAACCAAGAGAGAAGAAGAGGCATGTATGGAAAATGTGTGTCATGGATTCTTATTATCTAAAACATTTATTGCTAAATTGTATACTTTGAAGAAATTCAAATTATTCCAAATAAAATTCAATGGCTGATTAAATGAAAATGGGGCTGATTGTGCTGATTGTAGAGCTCATACTTGACTTAGATATATTTTCTACTTTTGTACATTAAGTTACACAGAGGTCACTAATATCAGTGTATTAATTTAGCAGAGGTCACTAATATCAGTGCATTAATTTAGCAGAGGTCACTAATATCAATATACTAATATCACCCTTAAAATATTGCCTCTTCGTTTGTCAATGACATGAGTAAATATAATAATTTATGTTAAAGTATTGCCTCTTCGTTTCTCAATGCCATCAGTACTAATAATAAAAATATATATAATATAGAATAAATAAATAGTAAATGTATTTGTCATTTTATCTTATGTCAGGGTGTATAGGAAGGGATATGAAGATTTTGGAGGAAAATTTTATCTTATTAAAGATATATTAGTAACATTGTGTAATAGCTTGATCAAATGAAATGAAATATATAGATAATCATCGATAAAAGTATATTTGTTCTTTCAATACATTAGATTGTTACCCTGCAAGGGTCACATTGTCTTTGATGCATATTCAACACACTTACATATTAATCATAGTTCATAAGACAAATATATGATATTCATAGTGTAAAATATGTTGACTATATAACCAAATGTTAATAATTTGAAATTGTGTATAGCATATGACACCAATAGATAAGATGTAAAGGTACACAAAAAATAATAGTTGAAGGAATGAGGCAAACAACTCCACCAAACAAATCTAAATTCATCGATGGTTCATTATTACCGGGTAAAATACAAAGACATAAAAGTTTATTTAAGGGAAAAAAACACATCACAAAGGTAAAAATTTAAGAAAGTAGAAAAATAAGTTATATCTACATCATATAACATTTACCCATTTATCAAACTCTCTGATATCTTCTACCGGAAAGTTCAAGGCCTCAACCATAAGAAGGTAATAGTTCAATAACATCCCAAAGAAAACAGAATATGGAATAATCAAAGAATTACAAAGAAGACATAGAAGTTCATTCCAAAAAAATTAACATAATAATCATCTATTAGGGATGTCATCAACTAAATGACACACATGAATCAAACAATGTGAACTTAATGTTCGAACACTTCCAATGCAACAAATCAACCAAAAAAAAAAGAACTTTGTTGAATAACACCACTAAAGAGATGAAATGAAAACGAAATTGGAATCCAATAATGAAAAAGAAATATGAATAGTGTGTTCATCTTTTAAGGGTTGCATACCTTGAACTTATGATGACAGTTGCCCCCTACATGTTAACATACATACCAATTCTCCACTCTTTTGCATCTTTTCCTATCTTGAATTCAAAACATTTTAGTTGCTTTCTTTTGGTGTTGACCTATACCTTCTTCTGCAAGTTTAAAACTTTAGCATCCTTCTCTATAGCATTGACAACGATCAGAGTTACAACCATGAAAGCAAATAAAAAGAAAGATAAAAAAATTACATTTCAAACATAGCAAATATAAATGAAGGTGAAAGAAGAGTCAGATAAACGAAGGGACAAAGGGAGAGAAAAAAATTGATTTCAAATTACTATTAAATAGATTTTAATGTGAGGTTTTATGTTATTATTATTATTATAATCAATAATTATTATTGTAATCAGTAAGATCTATTATCTTGTGTGTGAGGGTACAAGCTAGAATGTGGAGCGTTTTAAACAGGAAAAAAATCACTAAGCTTGTGACACGTGGCATGGAGGAACCTTATTTTCTTATATAGTTATTATAGATGGGGAGGAGGTTTGCAACTATGAGGCATTAGGTATGTGCATAGTTTTAAAAAATATATAGCACAAAACAACATTGTTTTCATTTTTTTCAATCCACTCAACACGAAGTCGTTTTGAGTTTATTATTATTTTAATAAAAATGGTGACTTGCCGGTTCAACCAAAAAATGGCCAAGTCACCGGTTTTCATATGACTCAGCCAAGTCTGGCCGGTTCTTACCGGTTCCAAAGCAGACATGATCCGACATGTGGCTCGGACCAGTCTGGTGGTCGGTTCTTGGTCCAATAGGTTCAACTGGACGGTCTGAGCCAGTTTTTACAACATGGATATATATATGGGAATGACTCTAGTGAGAAAATTTTTTATACAAAAATTGTGAGAACAATAAATTTGGGCATTAAAACCAATTTAGGTATTGGCCACATGATAGTCATGTGCATGTATCTTTTAATCTTAACCGTTCAACTAAGATATAATGGTTCATATTAATTGTTCTCATTTCTTAGATAATGCATTGTTCTCACAAGAGTACCTCCCCACATATATATAGGAGAGATCCGTGTACACGCAAGTTGAATTACACTAGTTACACTTAATCTCATCTGTTCATTTTTTCAAATACAAGAGACCACAAAGGTGAGAGGAAGAGGTGATGAGAGAGAGAAATAGAAATCTTAGATGACTTTTAAGTTTCAACTCTGTGGTCCATTGTATTTGAAAAAAAAGAATGGTTGAGATGAAGTGTAACTAGTGTAATTCAACTTGGGTGTAAACGGATCTCTCCTTATATATTTATAGACATATATAGGAACGTAGTAAAACCAGAAAAATGACTATAAAATAGAAAATAAGAAATTATTTAGGAAATAATTGTCTCATGAAAACCAGTGCCCTAAAAGCGAAATTCGGTTGGACCTTGGTACAATCCGAATAGCTGACTGATCCCTAAAGTTGACAAAACAAGCATATAAACATGTGTACTCGGATTTTTAGGCTACAAAAATCACAAATATGTTGCCGAAGTTTTGAATAGAGTAAAATAGAGAAATGAAATAAATCAAGAGAATATGTTCTATATTTGACTCATATAAGAACACTGATTTATATTCCTAAAATAGGACAAGATCAGTTACTATTTTATCAAAAATATATCCTAAAATAAATCAGTCATTAAAGCAAATCAAGTTAGCAAATATAGAAATTAGTCAAAGCTAATTGATAACCAAATCAAAACTAATTAAATGAGATCATAAAATAAAAACTTATTTGTTTTCCATTATCTAACAATCCCCCACCAATGTAAAAAAACAAAAATAAAACATAACCTCGGCAAAAGGGAATATCTAGTAGTGAATTAATCTTGAATTACCATAAACCCATTTGAAACCTCTATCACACGTGTATTACCTTAAATATGTGATTTCCCTTATAATACAAAAAATCGCTTTTTATGGCCCTATGCACACCTTGGGTATTGATGAGTGCTCTAGAAAATTAGATCAACTTTTCATAGAAGGCAGTCCACCTTCACACTCACATGGGTGAATCCATCAAGTACATCCCAAAAGCACCACCACAATTGGTTATCAATTAATTAAGAGCACAAGAATGCTCATTCGCAAATATACCAAGCGCTGATTCCATCAAGTCCATCTCATAAGAACCACCCAATAACCACAGCTATGAACTCTGTTAGATGTCTCTCATTTCTATGCCTTAAAAAAAATTTATGACTATTTTATGGCTCTCTTTAATGACATTTTATGTCACTTTTATGGCTTTGTTTCCAAGCATCCAATGCTTCATATCCAAGATATCAAGACTTTGCTTGCCTATAAAAGGACACATATAGAGAGCTTCAAAATCATCTTCTGTAACACCGCGAATTTTACGATTTGGAATTATAAGATTTTATTATTATTTTTATTAATTATATATTCGAAAATGAATTTCTGGGAATTTTCGGTAAAGAACTAGACGAAACTCTAGTTGAGTTTTAGTCTTGTAATTTTATTTCCTATTTTGTGGTAAATTTTGGTAATTTTCGGAGATAGTCGGTTCCGAACCACTGTCGGGGCCGAACTCCACTCGGTACGGCTCAAAAAGTGGTTTTTGAGTTCCGTAACTCGGAATCGAATTCCGATCACATCGTTGGCTTTGTAATTTCATTTCGAGTTAGTATAGACCCTGAATACACTCATACCTATTTTCTAAATATTTTTCACTTAGAATGCCGAAATCCGAAATTCTAATCGGATATTACGATCGGGCGATTTATAATATCCGATCGGGTATTAGCCGATAATACTCGAGCACGTTTCTCGCACG
>NW_017727607.1:427913-428203 GCF_001865875.1 Lupinus angustifolius | reverse complement strand
TTCTGGAACTCCTCGCCCGGGCGCCAAATCCTCGCACGGGCGAGCAAGCCTCGCCTGGGCGAGTAAGGGTCTCGCTTAGGCGAAAAAAACCCAGGAATTTGATGAAATTCTGGACATCCCTCGCCTGGGCGAGCAAAAGTTTCACTTCAAAAAAAAATAAAAATTCAAGATTTTAATGATGTCTCGCTTGGGCGAGGAAGGCTTAAGTTTAATTGAAATTTAAGGATGAATTGTCGCTTGGGCGAGAGGGCCTCGCTTGAGCGAGAGATGCCCAAATTTTAAAATGGTAT
>NW_017727607.1:427428-427813 GCF_001865875.1 Lupinus angustifolius | reverse complement strand
GTGATCTGATTATGAGTATAATGTTGATTATATTATTTGATATATTGGTAATGTTGAAATTAATGATGGGTTATAATGTCGGTGATAGATATTATATGTGTATGTTATTATTTGGAGTATGATCTCCACTTATGTGTTATTTAATTATAGTCATGACATCTTGTCGATGAATGATATATTGATAAATGGTGAATTATGATATTAATGGGAATAAGTGTTGTTTACATTACATAGTTTGATTAGATAATTGTTTATGAGAACAATTGAAGAGTCTGGTTATATCACTCATGTGAATTAGACAATTGTTTATGAGAACAATTCATGAGTTTGGTTATATTACTCATGTAAATTGGATAGTTGTTTACGAGAACAACTAATGAGTTAT
>NW_017727607.1:424046-427328 GCF_001865875.1 Lupinus angustifolius | reverse complement strand
CTCACACTGAGGGGTTTTTCCACGTTAAATCTTGTGTGTTATTTTCTTTATCCTTTACTTGCTTCTCTTTTGTTCTCAATTGATTCAATCATGTGCTTCCGCATTGTGCTCTATCCTTAACAAACTCATTAAGAGCTAAAAGCTCAACCTATATACAACAAACTACTACAAATCACAGAGATGGTAATTGTAGTAAAATAGAGTACTATATGACTTCGTTTGACCATGAAGGTATTCACCATAGTTTACTCACATAGAGGCATAAGATCCATCTCCCTTGATGATTCAAGGACTACTTTTTTGTTAAGCCTTTAGTGAGAGGATCCGCTAAGTTCCTTTCAGATCTTACAAACTCTAGGAGCTCACATATCCTAGTCTACCATGCTACAAATAAACATGTTCAACAATATAAATAGAACTAAGAGAAGATATAACATTAGATGCAACAGAAATAGTGTTTAGTACAAATAAACCATCAGAAAGATATATCTTCCCTACAGAGTTCCCATTCTTAGTTGTAACTACTTTATCAACTTTAAAAACCAATTTTAATTCAGCTCTATTAAGTATACTACCAGAAATTAGGTTCTTATGCATGGAGGAAACATATAAAACATTACTCAATGATAAAGTTTTTCTAGAAGTAAGTTTGAGGAGAATATTCCTTTTACCAAGTACTACAGCTAGGGGTATTCAAATCCAGACTGATCCAAAAATAAAATCGAAAATCGATCCAAAATACACCGAAACCGCCAAAACCGAATGTGTTTGGATCGTATTGGACTTATTTTTTAAAGACCGATTGGTCCGGTCTGGATTTTGGTTTCACCTCTTTGATCCAGACCGGACCGAAATAGTATATAAAGTTTAAGTGTGTAATACTTTTAAGTATCTTCCAAGCTTAATCTTAAGTCTCAACTCCAAAATTGTACCTATGTTTTAATTGCATATTCTATAACACACACATAATATATATACATGCATATATATATTATACACTCTTTTAGAACTTAAACAAATCTCACAACCAAATGAAGATGATTCAAGTGTTGATTCTCATTAGGTGCTTTATTATCAATTTTATTGTTGTGAAAGCATTATTGTTATTAATCATCGGTGAAATACTCTAACTGTTAAAATTACGTTGCAGGTGCTCATATTGTTGTTGTTGATATCTTGTTGTTTTGTTGTCTTGTTATTATTGATGTCTTGTTGTTGTTACCATTTTTTGCTTTTAT
The DNA here is from genome assembly GCF_001865875.1 of Lupinus angustifolius. Classification (NCBI taxonomy): domain Eukaryota; kingdom Viridiplantae; phylum Streptophyta; class Magnoliopsida; order Fabales; family Fabaceae; genus Lupinus; species Lupinus angustifolius. The sequence continues at coordinate 426,090 of NW_017727607.1, read as the reverse complement.
TATTATTGTCTTATTGTTTATTACTATTTTATGATGTTGTTTACTTATATTATTGTTGCACACATTTTAATGTTGTTTTAATGTTGTTGAACACTATTTTTATTGTTACTTTATGCTTAATATTTAGTTATTTTTATGAGTTTTGAATATAAGTCCAATTTCATTATTTTATAAAAAAAAAACCGATCCAAACCAAACCGAAACCGCATATAATATTTGGATCGGATTGGATTGGACATCTTAATATAAACAGATCAGACTGGACCGGATCACATGTTAATTAGTGTTTGGATCGAATCATTTTTGCCTGAAAACCTATCCAAATGGACCGCGAACACCCCTAATTAGAGCTGTAGCAAAATTTCCCATGACGACACATCTTCATCAGCAACATCCTCAAATTGGTGGAAAAGCTCTTTATTGGCACAAAGATGTTTAGATGCATCAGTATCTAGAATCTAGCCCACTTTAATATCTATCAGGCTTCTCTCTACTATCACAACAACTATCATTTCTATGAAGAATATTTCTGGAATCAGACAACTACATGCAGAAGGTTTATATGAATATCGGGAGAGACTCAAGAGACTATGTGCAAGCTGCCCACATCATCAGATCTCTGAACAACTGAACTCCTCCTGCAATATTTTTATGAGGGTCTAAACAATATGGAGAGGAATATTATTGATGCTGCTAGTGGTGGTGCACTTGGAGATATGACCCCTTTTGAGGCTAGAGGTTTGATTGAGAAGATGTCTTCCAACTCTCAACAGTTCAGTGCAAGAAGTAGTGATGCTATAGTGGTCAAAGGTGTCCATGATGTTAGGACAGATTCGGTGAGGCAAGATAAACTTAAGAAAAAAATTTGACTCCCTTGCTACCTTGGTCACTCAACTTGCCATGAATCAGCAAAAACCTCCACTTGCAGCACGAGTTTGTGGCATTTGCACCGCAACTGACCATTATGCTGATGTTTGTACTTCTCTCTTGGAGCCCAAAATTGGTGACCATCCTGAGGCATATGCTGCAAATATTTACAATAATAGACCTCAACAACAGAATTATGATCCTTCATCAAGCATATAGAACCCTGGTTGGAAGAATCATCCAAATCTTAGATGGTCTGATCCTTCACAACCTCATCCAGGGCCACCATTTCAGAACAATAATGCTGCACAAAATAGACAATATGTGCCTCCCCTAATCCAATAGCAGAGGCAACAACAAGTGAATACTAATCCTGTTCCTACATCTAGTGAACCTTCATTAGAAGAATTAGTGAGGCAGATGACATCGCAGAATATGCAATTCCAGCAAGAGAACAGAGCTTCCATTCAGAGACAAGAGTCCTCCATTCATAATTTGACCACCCAGATGGGATAGATGGCTACTTCATTAAACTCATTGCACTCTCAGAATTCTGATAAGTTGCCTTCCCAGACTGTGGTCATCCCGAAGAATGTGAGTGCCATCACTCTAAGGTCAGGTAAACAGATTGAAGTTGATCTAGCTACATCAAAAATGAAGCAACCGGTTTTACAAGAGACTGAGAACACTAGTGAACAAATTCTTGCAAGTGAACCTTCCACAAGTATTGCACAACCATCTTCCATTCCTCTTCCATTTCCTCCAAGAGCCATTCAAAGTAAGAAGATGGAAGAGGTAGACAAGCAGATCTTGGACACATTTAGAAAGGTAGAGGTGAACATACCTTTACTTGATGCAATCAAACAAATTCCAAGATATGCAAAATTTCTAAAGGAGTTGTGCACTCACAAGAGGAGGCTCAAAGGTAATGAGAGGATCAGCTTGGGCAGAAATGTTTCCGCACTAATAGGTAAACATGTTCCTCACATGCCTGAAAAATATAAGGACCCAGGTACATTTGCTATACCTTTCATAATAGGTGATAGCAAATTTGAGAATGTTATGCTAGATCTTGGTGCTTCGATTAATGTTATGAATATGTCTGTTTTCATGTCTCTTTCACTAGGACCTATGCAACCCACTAGGGTAGTGATTCAATTAGCAAACATGAGTACTA
>NW_017727607.1:422402-423946 GCF_001865875.1 Lupinus angustifolius | reverse complement strand
GGTTGGTGAACTTATTTTTCCTGCTGATTTTTATATTCTCGATATGGAAGAGAGATCCTCCCGTAACACAGTTCCTATCATTTTGGGGAGGCCATTTTTGAGAATAGCCCGAACCAAGATAGATGTCCATGCTGGAACATTATCTATGGAGTCTGGTGATATTGTGGTCTGGTTTAATATTTTTGATGCTATGAAACATCCATTTGAGGACCATTCTGTGTTTCATATTGATTTACTTGATGAGTTAACTAATGAGCATATCTGTGATTTTCTTAATGATTTTGATTTTATGTCATTGATAGACTCATACACTTGTCATACATGCACTGATTCTGAAATGTGTAATTCTTGTATTGATGAGTTTCTGCATATTTATGTTGATCCAAATGTTGTAGAATCAGATTTCACTAACCCAATTACTGCAAACATCATACAACAATCTGATTTACTTGTCCAGGTGCAAGCTGCAGAATCTATGTCTGCTACTTTGGTTCCATCTATTTTGCAGGCACATGTATTGAAGCTTAAACCTTTTCCTAAAAACCTCAAGTATGCTTACTTAGAGGATGATGAGAAGCTTCTTGTTATTGTTTCCACCTCCCTTGATGCTGATGAAAATGAGAAGTTATTGCAAGTGTTGAAGAAGCATAAGAAGGCAATTGGTTGGACCTTAGCTGATATTCATGGTATTAGCCCATCTATGTGCCTGCATAGGATATTCTTGGAAGATGGAGCTAAAACAGTGAGACAACCACAAAGGAGACTCAATCCAGTCATCCTTGAGGTTGTGAAGAAATAGGTCACAAAGCTTTTACAAGCTGGGATTACATATCCCATTTCTGATAGTCATTGGGTGAGCCCAGTTCAGGTGGTTCTAAAGAAGACAAGAATTACAGTGGTGAGAAATGAGAGAGATTATAACATCCCAGTTATGTCATGCAACCTCCCCGGTCCATGACTACATTAAGCGTGTCATCGGTAACATCACAGTAATGTCATGCGACCTCCCCGACCCATGACTACACTGAGTGTGCCACCCACCAGCTTAAATACTCCTATTTTCTTGATGGTTTTTTTGGGTACTTCTTTGAATATTTCTGTTTCTTTCCCCACCCCTTGGTTTGCCAATATTGTAAATTATTCGGTTGCATCTGTTTTTCCTCCACTTGCATCTAGATCTCAAAATGATAAACTTAAGAGTGATGCTAAGTATTATGTTTGGGATGATCCCTATTTGGAGATTGTGTACTGACCAGGTTACTAGGAGATGCATTCCAGATCATGAGATTGAGTCAGTCCTTCAGTTTTGCCATTCTTCTGTAGTGGGTGGCCATCTTGGTACCAAAAGGACAGCACGAAAGGTGGTTGACTCTGGATTTTATTGGCCCACCATCTTCAAAGATGCATGGAGGATTTGTAGCACTTGTGAGCAACGTTATAGAGCAGGTGGTACCCTTTCTTGGAGACAAGAGATGCCTCAACAACCTATGTTGCTTTGCGAGGTGTTTGATGTCTGTAGTATTGATTTCATGGGTCCATTTCCT
>NW_017727607.1:420469-422302 GCF_001865875.1 Lupinus angustifolius | reverse complement strand
TGGTACAGCCTAACAGAAAGGATTGGAGCAACAGACTTGAGGATGCTCTTTGGGCACATAGGATTACTTACAAGGCACATATGACTACTTACAAGGCACCCATAGCGATGTCCCCTTATCGGGTTGTCTTTGGTAAAGCATGTCATCTTCCTGTAGAGATATAGATCATTTAAATTGGGTTGTGAAAACTTGTAACTTGGCTCTTGATCAAGCTGGTGAAGAAATAAAGCTCCCATTGAATGAACTCGATGAGATCCGCTTAGAAGCCTATGAGAACTCTAAGTTCTACAAAGAGAAGACCAAAGTATTCCATGATAACTTGATTTCTAGAAAGGAATTTTTGGTTGGTCAAAAAGTATTGTTGTACAACTCTAGGCTTGGACTCATGAGTGGTAAGCTTCGTTCTAGGTGGATTGGTCCTTTTGTTGTTACTAATGTGTTTTCTTATGGTGCTCTAGAAATGAAAAGTGAATCCACAGATAAGAGCTTCAAGGTTAATGGGCATCCCCTCAAGCCTTTCCTCACAAATTCTTCCTTAGTGGATGAACTTGTGGAGGAGGCCTCATTGGTTGAACCCACTTTCCTCCCTCCAAGAATCAGGGAGTTTTACTTTCTCTTCTCTACTTTTTATTGCACTTGTCCAATTCCATTGATTGATATGTATGTCTGGATTTTATGATTGTGCTACATTGGGACAATGTGTAGTTTAAGTGTGGGGGAGACAATTGTAGGTTGTAGGTTTTATTGATGCATGCTTTTCTTTGACTTTTATGTTTTGCTTAGGTTTGGGCATTTTCTATCATACTTTCATTCACTTAAGTCTTGATATCTTGTGGTGTGAATCCATGTAATTCTATATGTCAAGTTGCTTTTGAAAATTAAAAGGTTGAAACAATTGTGATAGACTCGTCCCTTGTGAGAATTTGAGCCTTAATTGTGGATGGATTGTTGTATGCCATCTAATATTCTTTCATGTGTGATTGCACTCTTGATTACTTGCACTCTATAAATTGACTTGTTTCTTGTTGATATTTGATATTCACATGCATATATTGAAGTGATCTAGGCATTTCTTTTGAATAAGCCTCTTAGCCATATAATCCTACCTTGAACGAATTTATCCTTTGATAGCCCCTTTGAGACTTTTACTTCTTTCATTGTTACTTAGCTCATTACAAGCTTATAAGTGAAAAACCATGATTGTCCTAACCTTAGGGAATTTTGGAGCTTTGGAATTATTTTGGGAATAGGTATTAAGTAAGAAAGGGTACGTTGTTCTTCGAATCTTGTGAATTATTGGTTATATCTTAATGATGGTTAATACAATTGTTTACATAAGTGATCATAAAAAATAAGCGTTCTTTAAAAAAAACGAAAATGAAAAAGAAAAACAACAAAAATAGAAACAAAAGTGAATAAAATGTTGAGTAAGGCATAGAAGATTGGAATTAGAGATTTGGTCTTATTTTGGGTTGAGTTTTGCTTACTTTTTACTTATTCTCCATTGCTCCTCTATTCCATTTGGTTGTACCTACATATCCCATATTTATCCTACCTTTCCTTGGGCTCATTACAACCTTGAAAAGTCCTTTGGATCTTTATGTGCATGTGCTTATGAAGTTGATGTTAGAGGCATGTCAAGCCTATGGTTGTGTTTGTTTTCATGAAGTGTTTTGAGTGTAAACACTTGCAACCTAAGACATATGAGTGTAAACACTTTAGAGACCATATCTTGTGATGTTCTATCATTGTTGTGACTCACCTCTTGGTTTGATTGGTTTCATGGCATACTTGAATTCATTGGATGATGTTCATGGATATCTTGATTTGATT
>NW_017727607.1:415808-420369 GCF_001865875.1 Lupinus angustifolius | reverse complement strand
CTAGATTTCATTGTGAAATATGTGATTTTCTTAGGTTTCTAGTTTTTGTTTTTGTGATCTTCTTGCATGACTCACTTTGGTGCATATTGGTTAGCATAGCCTTATTTCTTGATTTTTTCTAGGAGTGCAAAAGGTTGAGTGTGGGGGTATTTGATGAGCAATATATTACACACTATTCATAACCTTAATTTAGCATGATTGATGATTCTTGGTGCCTAATGGACTTTGTTTGACATGGTTTAGTGTTTTAGACTTTATTGGACTAATATTCCTAAAATGAGTTAATTTGGGATTATTTAGCTTGATTAAATCTATCATCATTTTTATATCATATTTGGCACCAATGGCATTTTGGGCATTATGGAAGTGGAGGATATGTGTTGAAGTGAAGATTGTATTTTTATTTTGGGAGTTTTTATTTGTAAATTCAGTTTTAGTTTTGGGCCCATTGTTTAGGGCCCATTTTTTGTTTTACTCTTTGTAAATGATGGAACCCAAATTCCACTCTGACTCTCTACATTCACTCATTTTAGAATTTCGTTTTCTCCTATTTTGATTTGTTGGGGTTTCACATGTTCTTCATTTTCGGTTTTAATTCATCTTCTTCATTTTCGGTTTCTTTCTTCCACTCAATGGAAGGCTAAACTTGTAGACTAAATTCCTTTGGTAATATATCACATCTCTTGAGGTTTCGTTATTAATGCATTTTCAGTTTCTTTATTGTTGATTTCTTCTATGTTAGAAACTGGTTTTATGAGTTTATCTTCGCTTAGTTGATTTACTCTCTCTAGTGCATGAATGCTTAGTTCGTGTGAATTTGTTAATTGTTTCAGGCTTATACTAATTTCGCCTAGTTAGAGGTTTAGGTTCTGGAAATTTGAATTGATTATCGCATAGTTAATTGGTTCTCAACAAATTCGGAAGTTAATTGTTGGAATCTGAAAATAATCTTTTGAAACCGAGGATTGAGTTGTGAACAAACGAACCAAAGGGATTTAGCTGTTTTATTACATTGCTTGACTATTGTTTCTCAATTTGGTTTATGTTCATACTCTTGAACAACAAAACTCCCCTTGTGTGTATGTGAGTATAAGGTGTTTGAAGCTTTGCTTGAAAGATAATCATTGAGAAATGACCTAGGAGTCACATCCTAGTATTGCAGTTTTTAATTGTTATATTATTTGTATCGGGTACGGCCTCGATCAACCCCCCTCTTTGTTTTCATCTAATACTTACAATTGGCACCATAGCTTATTTTGAGTAAATTATTCTCAAACTGATCCTACATCACAGATGGCCTCAAGATCATTTTTGGGAGAAGGTTCCAACATCAATTGCCCTCCAAGCTTCATTGGAGAATGCTATGATGTCTGGAAAATCAGGATGAAAATCATTATAGAAGAAAGTGCAATATGATCTTAAAGCCAAGAACATCCCCACTCCAGCCTTTGGCATTAACGATTCTTTAGAGTGTCAAACTGCAAATCCGCTAAGGAAATGTGAGATACTCTATATACCACTCATTAAGGAATGGTGGAGGTAAAAAGGTCGAGACTCAATACTCTCTCCCATGAATATGAAATGTTTCGCATGAAACTTGGAGAGAAGATATTAGTTATCCAAAAGAGATTTACTCACCTTACAAATCATCTAATGGCACATGGTAAGGTATTGTCAAGTAGTGACTTGAACTTAAAAGCTCTAAGATCACTTACAAGACAATGGAAACCCAAATTAAAAGCCATCACAGAAAAGAAGAGTTTATAAAAGGTGTCATTGATTGTCCTCTTTAGAAAGTTGCAAGAACACGAGTTGGAATTAACTTGAATTGCATGAAGAACAAGAGAAGAAGAGAAAGAATATTTCTATTAAAGCAAAGGTTGAGGTGTATGAATCCTCGAAAGATGATTCAGAAAAGGAGGACATAAAAGATATGAGCATTTTGATGAAGAAATTCAGCAAGTTTCTTAAAAGAAACAAAAGTGGTAATGCAGGACAACCAAGAAGATTCACTAAAAGCAATGAAGTTTCAACTTCAAATTAAAACTTTAATTGATTTGAATGTGGAAAATCTGGTCATATGAAGATGAGTTGTCCTACACTTAATAAGAATCCTTTCAAGACAAAACCAGAAAAGAAGACCGATGGACGAACTTACATTGCATGGGAGGATAATGGCTCAAGTTTCACTTCAGAATCTGAAAATGAAGAGCAAACTCATCTCTCTCTAATGGCGTCTCATCATTCGAATGAGGATGGAATAAGTGAAACTGAACCTTTTGACAAGCCATCATTTTCTAAATTACAAAACGCTTTTAATGAATTGCATAGTGAATATGTCAAACTCACCAAAATTTGTTTTAAACAAAAGAATGAGATTGACGCATTCCAAAATAAACCTTCTTCTTCTTCTTGTCCGAACTATATTGCTCTTGAAAATAAATTTTCTACTTTGAATCTTGAACTCAATAGTCTAAACAAGAGTAGTACAAAATTGGATGACATACTGAAAATGAAAAGATGCTCCATCGACCGTAGAGGTCTCGGTTTTTCCAAACCTTCTTTATATAAGAAAAGGGAAATGTCTAAGAAAATAGATTTTCAAAAATAAAGTATCCACCAACTGTAGAGGTCTCACCTAAAATTGAATGATACATGTCTAAACATGGTTTTTTTCTCAAGTGGAACCATCCAAGATTAATGATGCAATCGAGGGTGAACATTGGATTCTTGCTATGCAAGAAGAACTCGACCAGTTCGAGAGAAACGAAGTTTGAAAACTTATTCCTAGACCTAAGGATAGACATGTTATAGGAACACGTTGGGTTTTTTGAAATAAATCAGATGAAAATGGTATTATTATTATAAGAAATAATGTAAGACTTGTAGCACAAGGATACAACTAGAAAGAAGGTATCGAATTTGACGAAACTTTCGCTCTAGTTGCTAGACTTGAAGCTATTAGGTTATTCCTTGCATGTGCATGCTCTTTGGATTTTCAGTTATATCAAATGGATGTAAATAATGCTTTTCTAAATGGTTATATACAAGAAGAGGTGTATGTCGAATAACCTCCTGGATTTGAAGACTACAAGCATCCCTCTCACATCTATTAACTTAAGAAAGCTCTCTTTGGCTTAAAGCAAGCTCCACATCCATGGTATGATCGTCTAACAAACTTTTTACTTGACAAAGGATTTACGAAATAGAAGGTCGACTCTACATTATTCATTAAGAAAATAGATCATCATACACTACTTGTTCAAATCTATGTTGATGATATAATTTTCGGTTCTACTAATGACCTTTTGTGTAGTGAGTTTGGTAAAATGATGCAATGGGAGTATGAGATATCCTTGATGGGAAAGTTGAACTACTTTCTTGGACTACAAATCAAACAACTCAAGGATGACATTTTTGTTTGTCAGTCTAAATACTATAGGGATCTACTAAAACACTTTGAAATGGATGACTGTATACCTATCGCCACTCCTATGAGTTCTGGAACATACATTGATGTTGATGAGACTGGAAAATACATTGACATCTCTAAGTATCGAGGTATGATTGGTTCTCTTCCTTATTTTACTGCAATTAGACCTGATATTATGTTTAGTGTTTGTCTTTATGCACGTTATCAATCAAAACCTAAAGAGTCACATATTACTGTCGTAAAAAAATATTAAAATATCTTAAAGGCACACTTGATGTAGGACTATGGTATCCTAAAGGAAGTCTATATGAGTTTGGTGGGATATTTGGATTCATATTTTCTTGGATGAAAATTCGAAAGGAAAAGTACAAGTGGTACTTGTAACATTCTTGGAAATGCTCTAGTTTCATGTTCTTGTAAAAACAAGTATGTGTTGCACTAACTACTGCTGAGGCAGAATACATAGCAATAGGTAGTTGTTGTGCCCAAGTATTGCGGCTTAAGCAACAATTGCGAGATTACGGGTTGGACTTAGGATGCATTCCCTTAAGGTATGATAATACTAGTGCTATAAACCTTACAAAGAATTTGTTTATGCATTCCCGAATAAAAGATATTGATATAAGTCATCACTTCCTTAGGGACCATGTCCAAAAGAAAGTTGTTCTCTTGGAATTTGTTGATACACATGAACAATTAGCAGATATCTTTACTAAACCTTTAGCTAAAGAACCTTTCTATAAATTTAGACGAGAACTAAGCATTATTGATGAAACATATATGTCCTAACTTGTTTATTTATATTCTATATGCTTCATTATATGTATTACATACCTACTTGCGCTTATATGCGTGTTAAAATTATTTAAATTGTAGTGTTTTGGGATGTGTAATCGATTGTTACTATAGGGTAATCGATTACAGGGCATCATATATGCCAAATTATTTAAACATTGATTAGTGCAATCGATTAATACATTTAATTAACCGATTAACGGCTTGGAAAGTAGCTTTGAGCAATCAAATGCTCAAAATGTGGTAACGATTACACTCTGCACTATAAAAGGCAAAAAATCAGATTTTTTCAAGCATCATCTTCTCCATTTCACTCTCTCAACCATGGTAACC
>NW_017727607.1:398151-415708 GCF_001865875.1 Lupinus angustifolius | reverse complement strand
ACTTCGAAAAACCACTTTTCTAATCTGTTTTGAGTGATTTTTGAGTTGTTTTATATTACATTTTCATTTCTAAACACATTCCTATCATCATTTTCGTGTTTAGAAGCCAAAATAAAAAACCCCTAAATCTCCAAAACCTAAGTTTTCAAAATCTCAACTTCATGGCTTCATCCTCTAGAACCAAGAAACAATGCACCAATGTGGCTCAAGGAAGGCAAAAAACCTCTAATGAAGTCAATACATTGGATTTGGCACGTCTTTTGGCTAACAAGGATCAACACAAACTCTTCAAGGAGCACTTCATGCAATGACCCATTTTTACTCCAAAGCATGGTATATTAAGTTCCTTTAAGAATAATGATTTCATTTTCCCTACCTTATCTAAGTAATAAAGACTCTTTGAGTTTTGTGAAATGCACTGCTCTTACTATCCTAAACTTGTACGGGTATTTTTCCGCAATCTAAATTTCAAGAAGAATAAAATCTTATCTTTTTTCAAAGGCAATGAAATTACCATAGACTTCAGAACTCTAAGTTCTATTTGCGGTAATATGTCATACATAGAGATGATAGTTGAGTCTGACATTCAATACGACTTAGAAGGGTATAATAAGATAGATTTCTACTACTCTATGTGTAGATATTCAAAAGGGGAAATTGAAATGCGTAAGAAAATGTCTATAGGTGATTCAGTGAGAAACCAATATATTTTATTTGTTGGAAATTGAAACCTAGAGGATCATTTGCTTCATTACTTTTTGAGTTATATCGTGGTTCCAAAGATTTCGAATCATTTAGAATTAAATGATAAGGAACTACACTTGATGTATGCAATCAAATATAATGTTCCAATTAATTGGGCATTAATGGTAATGAGACAAATGTGGACCTTTAGATGTGAATATGGAACCTTACCTTATGCTATTCTCATAACTACTATACTTGAGTATTGTAGCATTTCTTTTGCTAAAGAGTCTAAGATCTCACTCGATGCATAAGTGATTCATTCGATATGAATGTGATCCATAAGATAGTATTCTTTCGAGATACCACAAATATGATCTATAAGCATCATGGTGATCAACGAGTTGCTACTAGGAAAATCCTTCTACTGACCCTCCTACTCGACCCTCATTTCGTGCGGAATCAACATCTTCTAACTCGACTCCATCCAATCAGATGGTAATGGACGAGTTATTTTCGCTACGAGGCTATATCATAAAGCAGATGGATGCTCTTGACACGATAAACAATCAAGTCCAAGAAGAGCTCTGACGATTGTCAAACAGATTGGATTTCATGGACTTGGATTCTCAGAGGGTTGATCCAGATTGTTAGGAGTAGTGGTCTAGGATTTTACTTAAGTATTTTTGTTGTTGTTTTTGTTGTTTCAAAACTGATGTTTTTATGGTTGTTATTTTTTTTAACTCTTTGGTATGTATGAACTTCATTTTATTGCTCTTAAATGTTATGCTCTGACATATTCATTATTTTTTAGCATTTAATTTCATTCAAATTTCATACTGCTATTGTTTATAAGAATTTCTGACATTGGCTTTTCAATAAGTTATCTTATATATCTTGTTACCCTTTTCTATATATATATATATATATATCTGTATATTCTGCTGGACAAATTAGCTTTTCTTCCTTTTGATGATGTCAAAAGAGGGAGAAAAGTTGGATTTGTGTTATTTTTATGACAAATATTTCAAGCACATACAATAAAACATAGGAGGAGCATACAAGATAGGGGCATATACAAAGTAAAACAACGTCACATCATACTTTATATGTTGAATCAAAGAAAAATTCAAATCTCAATTTTCAAACGATGTTGGTTTGTTATCATCAAAAAGGGGGAGATTGTGAATAAGATCTTGCTCCTTATCTTGACACGATTTTGATGAAGACACCAATATCACAAAAAGTAGAAAAGGAAGAAGACTATGAAGATATAGAAGAATCAAGCTTCAAGATTTTATAGATTAAGTCTTCAATAGGTACTTATATCCTTACACTCATGTTATATATTAGTAACAATGCATAAAAGAATTAAAACTATTTTCAAAAGAAATGAATAAGTCTTGATAGAATGTCAATAATGCTAAGTAATGAGTTACTTGACCCGAGTAACATGTTACTAGATTTAGGTAACATATACCTAAACTATGTGACAGTTGGTAAGAGGTTACTGGAACTATGTAGCATGTTACCCGATTGAGAAAACAGTTACAAAACATAATTAACACGAGTAACTGATTAATACATGAATTAACCGATTACCACTTTGGCAGAAACTTTTGGCAATCGATTACACATCGTGACAAAAGATTAACCATAGATGTTGGAAACCAGATTTTCAAGTTCAAATGAACAACTTTCATCCAAAGTGAATGAGTTTCAATCCAATCGTGTCCTCTCTTCAAGGAAGCTTACCTCGGCTGATTGGAAGCATATTTAAAGGCATTGAGACATTCAATTCAATACATAATTCTCACACAATCATACATGAAATTCTCTGAACTCGTGAAACAATTTTCTGCATTTTTTGCAACTTTGTTCTCAAACTTTCAGATTTTCTCAAGTTGCCTTAAGTGCTTTTTGTTCTAAACTTTCAAAGACATAAGAGCATTGTTTACTAAGTATATATTGTTAGAAAATGATTGCAATTTATAGGATTATCAAAACATAGGTAATCATACCATTGATACATTCTTCATCTTATTGTAAACTTTTCATCACAACGGTGTGATGAGAAGGGGAAAAGAGTTCACTTGGAAAGGTTGTTTCCAAGGGTAGATCGTTGTAAGTGTGTAAGATACAAGGGTCTCAGGGATAGAATTTGTAATTGCAACTCAAATTATTTAGTTGAAAAATCTCTTGTGTGACAAGAGTACAGGATGTAACATTCGATTAAATAGAAGGCGAACCATTATAAAAATTCTACGTGTATTCTTCTTCTACCTTGTTCTTGTGATTTTATTATTGCTTTATTTGGTTGATTTCTGCATCAATAATCCACTGCATAAACACTTTGATATCTTAAGTAGAAAAATCGGTCATTTCTCCCAACAACTGATTCACCTCTCTTAGTTGCCATCTAATACTTACAATTTCTTCATTTTCTGCTAAATTTGCTTGAGGTGTAGGTAGAGCAACATGCTTATAATTAAGATTTTGTTGCCCCCGCCTCATGTAACACCAGTAAGCTTTGTGACCTGTTTTTCCAAAAACATAGCAAGATATATTCCTCTTTTGAATATTGTTATTATCTTTCTTAAACCAAATCTTTATTTCGTTTTCATTTTTTTGTTTTTTTTGTTTTTATGTTTCCTTTGTATATGCTTTTACCAACAAACTCAACAATATTAGCATTAATAGAATTTGCAGAAAATGAAATATGGTTATCTTTATGTCTATTGGCCTCTTTAGTTCTCATGTTGTTGATTAGTTCTTGAAGTGACAAATCTCTCTTCTTTTGTTTCAATTAATTGTGGTAGTCACTCGAGTATGGTGAGGATTTCTCCAGAAGTATATTAGCCTGTAGTATCTCACACATCTTCATTCCTTCATTCAGTTATTCACCAACCATATTCTCATATTCATCAATCTGCTCCATGATAGGCTTATCATCCATCATCTTCAATCGCAACCAATTCCCAACCACATATTTCTTCTTTCTAGCACCATCATCACCATAACGTTTAACCAAAGTTTCTCATACCACCTTTGCAGACCTTTGATTGATGAAAAAATCAAACAGATTATTAGCCATATGTGTTAGTAGATGACCTCTAACAATTTCGTTATCTTTTTCATATTTCTTCTTAGCCTCTTCATTAGCATTTTTGGTTCCAATAGAGAGAGGTGTGACTATAGGGTAGCACCAGGAGAAGGGATAACATAAATATCAGTATCAATAGGAGAACCTTCAAATAACACGTACTCAACCTCTATGGCTTCGAATAGAATAAATAATTTTTGAGACCACCTCCTATAGTTTGAGTCATCTAGAGGTTTCAGTTTTGACATATCAGGAAGAATGTTGGATAGTTCCCAACCATTTTCGCTTTCAGAATGTAGGATGTAGTAAAACCGAAAAAATGACTACAAAATAGAAAACAAGAAATTATTTATGAAATAGTTGTCGTGGAAACCACTATCCTTAATGCAAAATCTAGTTGGACCTTGTTGCAATCCGAATAGCTGACTGCTCCCAAGGTTAATACAACGAGCCTAAAAACATGTGCACTCACATTTTTAGGCTATGGAAATCACAGATATATTGTCCAAGTTTTGAATAGAGTAAAATAGAGAGATGGAAGAAATCAAGAGAAATGTTCTATATCTGACTCATTTCTAAATACTGATTTATATTCCTAAAATAGGAGAAGATCAATTACTATTTTATCAAAAATATCTCTTAAAATAATTAATTGATTAAAGCAAATCAAGTAAATTAGAAAAAAATGGAAACTGACCAAAGCTAATTGATAACCAAATTAAGACTAATTAAATAAGATTATAAAATAAAAAACTTATTTGTTTGCCATTATCTAACAATATATATAGCATGAGTTCACTTTATTTTTTGAAGGTACATGTTATCGGTGTATATTCAAAAAATGTCACAACATCCTTTATTGTTTAATTCAACTAAAGTATATTGTCAAAGTGTTTTCCTGTAACTACATCAAAATTTCCATGCATGAAGGATACTTTTTATACTTTTTTGGGTACAAAATATTAATATGTACCTTCATAACATAAAGTGAACTCATACATGTATATATATTCACTTGTCTCTCTCCGTGCAAAAGAAAGCAGAAAGTATATCCACAAATAGTTATACAAATAACATAAGACTTTAATAGGTAGACTTTTTTTGGGTAGGAAATACAATAAGTAGATTTTACATAATATTTTGATTCAAAACTTTTAAGGAACTAAGTAATTATAAGATTTTCAAATTAGAGATATTTAATGAATGTGAGACTTTAATAAATTCATAATCGACTCTTACAATCTCCCATTAAGTATGAATTTCGACATTAGTATTCTTCTCAAGCAAAAACCTTTGAATATTTAATGGTATAGAGGTCAACCCAGTTGTCATAATTTAACATGCTACAAATGATCTCCAAACTTGTACAATAATTATCTCAAATGGAACACACCTTCTAGTCATCATATATGATTATAAAGACTTTCAACATAAGAAATCATAGAAGTAACTCTTTCATTAATATTTGGCATAGTCAAACCATCAACTCTAATATCGCTTGTTATTAAATTATGAGAGCCTACGCTCAAGAGATTTACAAATAATGGGTCAAACACCATATAGGAACCCAATAAGTAAACATGACATACATATTAACCCAAAATATTAAAACATTAGTTCTATATGTTAATTTACTTATAAGATTCAAATTACCCATACTTAACTAATATAAGACTTCAACAAATTCACACTTGACTTTGCAATCATTAATAGCTTAAGCATAAGATTAATTGATTAATGATAGTTATAGTTTCTGAAATCTTGATTTTTAAAGAATCGTTAATCAATTAAGTAGGGTGTTAATCGATTAATTGTACCAAAAAACAGAACTGTATATTAAACCAATTTTTTCAATTTTGTACATAGAATATAGTTCATAGATCAGATCTCACATATTTCGAAAATCACATTGTTCATACACTTTCATATCTAAAGAGAGATTTTCCTAACTATTTTTGAAAAAGAGAGAAAAGGGAGAAAAGATAAATCATCATGAATCTTTAGAGAAAGATTTTTAAGAATTGTATTGTCAAATCTTGTGCAAAGAAACATTGTATCTCACATTTCTATACTCTGAGTTTGTGAGACTTGTAGAAAGATTCTTAGTTTCTAGAAGGATGTATATTCAACACATATAGGTTCAACAACTCGGTTTGGTAAAAACATATTCTCTTAGTGTATTAGTATCACCATTGATAGAGAATTGGTTAGATAAAATTCTAACTGAGGTTAGGTTGAATTTTTACCTTTACAAATATCTTGGTTGGGAGTAATCATCGACTAGGGCTATACCATAAGTAGGTGTTGAGTATCCTAAGAGACGGGTTGGAGGTCAAAACGATGTGATAGACTTTAGGGCCAGAAAGGAGCATTTGTAAAGTCATTGGAAATGTGCTTGTAACATACATTTGATTCCATAGTGAAGAAAATATCCCGAGATCAAAAGGGGAATTCTGGATGTACTTTGCACATGGACAAGCAAATGAACCAGAATAAAAGCCTTTGTCTCATTTTTCTTAACCCTTAACTTTTTACGTTTTCATATTTCTTGTTTTACTTAACTTAACATGCATATCATTTTGTGTTATTTGCATATTCTGTTATGTGCATTGACTATGTGATATCATCTGTAAGAGTGCATACAAGTTTAGTTGAATCTTGGTAATCTTAGAGATTAAATAAAATTGTTTTTCAAAGAACAAGAACTGGTTAATTGATTAAGTTCTTCAGTTAATTGATTATATGCAGAAGTAGTTAATCAATTAAAGCGCTAGTTAATGGATTAAACAATGAGCAAAATAGTATTTTTTTTATTAATCAAACAAAGACAATCATGTATCATACCACCTATTCACCCCTCTAGGTGAAATGCTCTTGTATCCCAACACTTATGGAAAAATTGAAATTCATAATTTTTGTTACATTGTGGGTTTTAATTTCATTTCATATTTTAAGCTTTTAGTCTCATTTCCCATCAATTTGAAGGAACAATTGGTATATTGTGGTTCAATTAAGTTATCCATTATCAATATTCATCTTCTCTTTGTAAACTTAAAAGGGTAAAGTGGTTTATGCAAACAAGTGATATATAAAATTTGATGTGGAGGAGAGATTGATGGTGTTAACTTTTTTAAGTATGAGTGGAGGAATTGTCCACATGACAATTTATAATATGCTACTTGTACCACTAGCACATAAAGTATTATATGTAAGCTTTTTCTTAATATTAATGATTACATGCTGTAGTTTTTATTAAATTTACTATATATGCACCTTTAAACACAGTTTTTACACGGTGACATATGAATTGTGAATTGCACGTTCACAACATAAAAATATTCTTACACTATAAATTTTAATTTTTTTTATTTAGATGTTTCAGATTTGATAAAATTAATTTAAAAATATACAATATAGTTGGGTCATGTATTATACATTATTTTTTTTGGAGTAAATTAGTAATATATCGATGCAATCGCACATGTTATATCGTATTGCTTCTCTTGACATCAAAATAGTACAATACGAAGACTTAATTCATATTGAAAATTTTGAAATAATAAAATTGAAGATATAAATAACATTTTTATGTTGAATTTCATTAAGTCAGACTTTAGCTCATGGTTCACTTGAAAATGACAATTTATGCATCATTTTTCTTAGAGTAAATTACACTGACACTCCCTGAGTTTTAGTGAAATTACACAAACCACCCCTCACTTTTCTAAACTTACATAAACCTCCCCTAGTTTTGTACTTTCATTACAGTGACTACCCATGTATAATAAATAAGTGTAATTGTATAAGAAATAAGTGTAATTTTTTAAACAAAAAATGTGATAAATGCAATTAAGTTAATCAAAACATGATATATTGTGTAGACAAGTCTAAATAATATACAAATCAATGTATCTTTATTATTTTTTTGTTACAAAATGCATCAATAATTATAAAGAAATATTGTTTAAATCACTCTTATAATGTAGTGTAACGAACCAAAAATAATAAAGATACATTGATTTGTATATTATTTAGACTTGTCTACACAATATATCATGTTTTGTTTAACTTAATTGGATTTATCACATTTTTTGTTTAAAAAATTACACTTATTTCTTATACAGGGGTGGTCAGTGTAATGAAAGTACAAAACTAGGGGAGGTTTGTGTAAGTTTAGAAAAGTGAGGGGTGGTTTGTGTAATTTCACTAAAACTCAGGGGGTGTCGGTGTAATTTACTCTTTTTCTTAACTCAATCCAAATTCTTTGTCACCCTTGAATTAGATAATCTTTAACCTCGGGAAATTGAATGTTATTAAATATTAGTGTTGGTGCAGCGAAAACGATCGTTGCACAATGTTGGTTACAAACAATCAAATAAAGGCATGGAATAAATAGAAGAGAAGAAACAAGAGAATTTGGTAATGGGGTTTGGCTAATTGTGCCTTCGTCCCCAGGAGTGTTGAGCGACTACCAAAATATTATTAGAGAATAAAGATTACAAACCCTAGCACACTCATGAGTCCACTTGTCCATGATGTGTTTCTATTTTGTACTTATATCTGCTGTACATTATAACAAGGGACATGAGTCCAATATATAACATTAATATTCTATTCTATTCTAATGTTAGGCAATGTGAAACTTCATATAATGACATATTTCAAACATCCCCAACATTCTCCACCTTGATTGAAATAGACGAATATCTCGCTCCATAGGAAATCTACACAAGAATCTTCATCTTAGCGAATATATGACTTCACCTTGCTCAATGTCTAATTCTCTTCAACTGCTCCCCTACATCATAGACCTTCTGAGTATCCTTGACGATGTTACCAAGAGCCTAGTTTTCCAAACTTGTAGTGCAGCTTCCTGTACCGTCATAAAATGAAACACGCCGCTTAGCCACTTATTGCTAGTAAGTCTTTTGATATATTGGAACATCTACACAAAAGTTCACCAACAACCGTCATCTTCAATACTCGGTCAAACTGAACCTTAGAGCTTCCTTGGAGAGCCTCAACCACTACCATTATTGTCTAGTCCGACAATCATAGTTCAAAAGAACTATCATACTACACCATAAGGAGTATACTCATAGTACACACCTTGCGTCAATGCTAACTAATGCATGTGTCACATCCTTGCAACCAAGCCAATATACATGTTACACCCTACATTAAAGTCAGTCATTACCCTGTGATTTTGTGGATCCGCTAACAATTAATATCCTTCACTATGACGTCCTAGACACATCACTAGGATATTCCATTTCTCATCTCAAATGAGATCAATCTCTCGACATCTAGAAAGATATTGTCAACACCTGACCAAACTCAACACATGAGTCCTTATCTCCACCTTGATCCTAATCCAGTATATGAGCTTTTGGGATTCTGGATCAACATATATCGCCCTCACCACAGTTCCACCATGTTTTCTTCTCCTTCAACTCATCTACTTTATCATTGCACAATACCTTTGGCGTACTTTGTCTAGCCATCACGCATTCACCCTCTTTAGCCATCATCTGTCACCTAGGTTAGGAGCCATCTACCAATTGGCTCTGATACCAATTGTTGGTGCAGCGGAAGTGATCGTGGCGCAGCGTTGGCCACAAGCAATCAAATAAAGGCATAGAATAAATAGAAGAGAAGAAACAAAAGAATTTGGTAACGAGGTTCGGCCAATTGTGCCTACGTCCCCAAGAGCACTGAGCGGCTACCAAGATATTATTAGAGAATAAGATTACAAACTCTAGCACACCCATGGGTCCACTTGCCCATGAAGTGTTTCTATTTGATACTTGTATTTGCTGCACATTATAACAAGAGACCTGAGTCCAATATATAATATTAATATTTTACTCTATTTTAATGTTAAATAATATGGTATTTCATATAATAACATATTTCAAACGTCCCAATAATTAGAATATGCCAAAAAGTATTATTTTAGTACGCCTTGTAGTCCTATAGATTCATTAATAATTCTAGCATGTTGAATATAGTTAGGAGCAAATAAGCACCGTTTATTATTTACATATGTGCTCACACTAAATCTCAACAAACAATTGTTTTAGGAAATAGAAACTAATTATCTCTCGGAAAGTCACTCACCCTTACATAGTAATTGCAAGTTGTCAGTTATTTTCAAATTTTTAGATTAACAATAAAATACTTTTAGACTATGAAATTGTTTTTCCATTCAGTCTATATTTCCTTGTAGCATAGGTTTAAAATTTTTGGCTTAGCCCTTCCAATATCCATATCATGTGGTTCCTATTACTTTTGAATCTTTTCCCAATACAATATTAGAAATGACTTTTTCATAGCATTTTCCATTAGAAACTACTAGGGGTGGGTATGAGTCGAGTTGGGTCGGATAAGGTTTATTCCTTACCTGATTATAAATGTTGACTAAGTTATTTTTTGAAATCGAACCTGACCATAGACTCGAAGATTAACCCAATCCCAAATGTCAATCATGACAACTTTTGAACCTAGGTCAGACCCCTAGACCTAATTAAATATGATGGATACCCTTTTAGATAAAGTCTTCTCAACATTACTTATTAGTATAAATATTTAATTTGACATATAAAATGATATATGTGTAGACATTTTATTAAACATTTACATATATGTATATATGATGAAAAATTAGAGAATCAATGATACTTTGGGCAAAAAATATATCATTATTTTGTGTACAATTGAATAAGCACATACAAACATGACAAATGGGTGACCATAGAACAGGTTGGGTCAGGTCATATTTATCCCTTACACGACCCTAAACATTTACCGAGTCTAATTTTTTGAACCCGAACCTCATCTTAGATATGATGAAACCTAACCATATTTCGGTCCGATCATGTTCGAGCGAGACGGGGTGAGTGGGTAAGAATGAGTTGTGCTCACCCCTAGAGACTACTATAGGACCTTAGTATTTGGTTTGAAGAAATCCTTAGTTAAATAGGCAACCATATAATAGACAGAAATGCAAACTATATAATCAACAATAAAAGTGTAAGTAAAATATAGAAAAAGATAGTAAGCTTGTTTGCCAGAGGCATCCTTCTAATTCTTTATTGTTTTTCCCAATGTTACGAAGAAGGAAGAATGTTGACATGTAAGCAAAGCAAAGAAAAATGAGACTGTAAAAAATCGAGTCAGTTGAGGAATATGTGAATGATGCAATGGAGAAAGGGGATGGCATTAATCTAGAAAGAGAAGATTTAGTGTGGATTTGGTAAACCACTGTACAGGATAAAACTGAGTTTAAAAGTAAGGTGTGTACAATTAAAGTAGGTAGAGTGTTAGTAAAATTAGTTAGATCTCCTTCTTCTTTTCGCACTCAAGTAATAATTAAACATATCCACAGTATGTACATCTTCAGATTGAGGAATATATAATAATTTCTCATAGATGTATTTTTTCCATTCACAAAACTCGAATTCAAGACCTTACTTAAGGAAATTAAACATGTACTATTTGAACTAACACTCGTTAGTATAGGTTAGATGTTATAAGAGTGCATCAGAATAATTAAAAAACTACAGATTTTTTTAAGATAACACAATAGGTTCTTGCAATTAGATGTTACACAATAACTTGAAAACATTTAGGCTCCTATAATTGATAAAAGACTATGTTTTCTGTTTTGGTTTACATTCCTAAATAGCATTTATTAGTAGTGTAAAGTCAAGTTGATATATATATATATTATTATTATAATATAACACATATACATGGATTCATAATTACTACCCAAGAATCAAATTATATTCAACACAGATAACATCTACATAGCTAGCCTATTAGGCAAATATTTAGAGTCAGAGCTAACATTGACTTTATGATTCTATTCAAAGAAGGTTTCATTTTACAAAGGAAATGGCCTAACATTAAACCCTGGTAGCCCTTATCGATTGGCAAAATACTACGAACGTATGGGCCTCATTAGATGGAGGCATCAATGAGTATCTACAAAAGAAAAATCTCTCATGTGAAATAGTTAAGAGATTTCTTTACTCTTTAACCACCTTCGCCAAAGAGTTCATTCCATTGTAATAGCTCGGTCATATTTACTCAAGGAAAACACTTACGCATACCAGCATCAATATAAGAAAGTTCTTTTATTAAAAAAATATGGAGGTCTAGAAGCATAAAAAGGGTTCTCGTTTCATATTTGTTGATGTGCATATTTGAAGTCATCAATGTTTAAAGATTAGATGTCCCCACTAACACTAATGATGGAACAAGCCAACCTTCTCCTAAAGCAAAAAGACATTCATGCAATGCATCTAAAAAATGTTAGATCAAAATCTCTTTTAAGTTCCTAGGTAGCAACCACAAATACCTATCAACTATGTAAAATACATATGTACTAAGGATCTAAGAGCATTACCAAAGAGCAATAGCATTCTCTCAAAAAAGGTGACCAACATACTTAATTTTTACCACATTCAAAGAGTATGTAAAGTTATTTTTTTATATAACTAAGGGTATTCACTCACCATTTTAGGATGATTTTTGTAGAAATATTCATGGGACCATCCTAAGTGTAAGTTCTAGTTTAACATAAAATAATAGTATTTGATTAAATTCAAATTTTCTTATATCAATTATCTTAAGCTTTTAAAAAGGATGACATGTAGAATAAAAGAAAAACGAGTTTGATTTTTTAAGTGAAGTCAGAGAGTTGGAAAGAGAGATAACTTCAAAGAAGAAGGATGTAGATATGACTTTTGAAAATAAGGGTGGAAGTGAAAAGGGAAGAAGTGGGTAGAAAATGTCTTTAGAAAAGACTAAGGAAAACAACATATCCCATGTCCATTTTAAAAAAATTACATGAAATGCAATGCTTATTCTAAATATGGGTAGGACGGATTTGCAAACACCCACTATAAAATAAAAAAAATAAAAATTACATAATATTAAACAAAATAAAAAGTAATTTTATCCTATAACCATATTTTTAAAATTATACATGAAAATATACAAGTTTACAAATGGAAAATTAAAGTCCAATATTTAATAATTAAATCATAGTAATTAAATGTATATGTCTTGCACATTAAAAAAGTCCACAAGCTAAACATGCATTTTGAGTGAGAAAAGGGATCATAACAAACAAACTTGTTCAAAACCCGCCAAAGCCAATAATAGCCGTTAAGTTCCTCTTTTCCCTCTCTCACTTATTTATATATAAGAATCAAATATTCTAAATACAAAGCCATAACACACTTCAGTGATAGAAGAAAACAAAAATGAAAGAAACAGAAAGAGAAAATCAAGAAGAAATTGAAAACAACGAGAAGAATCTTTCTCACATTCTCACCAAAGAAGAAGAAGAAGAACAACTTCAACTTAACTCAGTTGTGGACCCCACTCATCAATTCTCAATGTTACACCTCCACTGCCCCGCCGCATGCCACTTCCACCACCACCCTTCTTGCTGCGCCACCGCCATTCCCTCCACCTCCCTCAAACGCCGCTCCCCTTTTCCTTCCTCCGGCGAACCATCTCCCAAGAAGCCCTCCTCCTCCTCCGATCAAGAAGACGATATCGACCTTCGTGGATACACCATCGTTGCCCTCCCTGACAACGGCGGCTGCGGCGGCGCCACCCATCCGCGTGTTCTACGCCGATGCGTTTCTGACCCATGCAAGTCCCCGGCGGCGAGTTTTCCTGTGAACTCGCCTGAATGTGGGAATCCGGTAAACTCTCCGGTGAGAGGGTGTGGGTTACCACCTTTGCATCCGTTATTGAAAAGATGCACCTCCGAGCTCACCCCTTCACCGGCTAGGGTTGTATCCAATTCTTTCAGCTCTGATGAATCTCCTGATTCAAAGGTATGTTATTGGAAATTTTGAATTACTTTAGTTCTATGTTGAATTTGGAATCATGGGTTTTCCTTGTGTTGTAACACAATTATTTCAGTTTGGTAGAGAAGCAACAAACTAGATTTTCATCCAAAATTGAAGTTAAAGAAAGAATAAAGAGAAAAAAAAGTAATTTTTGATGTTCACTCACCTACATTAATAAGAATGAGTTACAACCAAAAAAATTAATTTTATCCTAAAGTATTTCTCCTAAACCTAAAATTGATTCAAATTCTTGTACTAGAAACGGCTGTCTAGGTAGCCATCAAAACTTACTAAGTATGCCCTTAATATATCTGTTATTTGACAGGGTATTGTACCACATACCTATATCAAAGAGAACCACATGTTCGGTGACTATGCTTCACTTGTTTGTTTTTCATTTTTTCCTTTTTGAGTAAATGATATTTTTTTCTTTTGATTTAGTAAAATATATTTTTCTGTGTTGATTTTTGTTTTAGATTTTGTATTGGGTTTGGACTTTGGAATCATGGGGTTCCCTTGTTTTGTTTCTTTGGTAATTCATTTGAGTTGAATAATTCTTATTTTGGATTTGGTAAATGATACTTTTCTGTGTTAATTTTCTTGGAAATTTTTGTTTTAGATTCTGTATTAGGTTTGGAATCGTGGGGTTCCCTTGTTTTGTTTCTTTGCCATTTCATTTGAGTGAATAATTCTTATTTTGGATTCAGTAAATGATAGTTTCTGTGTTCATGTTCTTGTAAATTTTCCTTTAGATTCGATCTTGGTTTTGGAATAATGGGGTTCCCTTGTTTTGTTTCTTTGTTTTTTTATTTTGATTAAATAATTTATTTTGGATTTAGTAAATTATATTTTCTGTGTCCATTTTCCTGTAAAATTTTGTTTTAGATTCTCTCTTTTATTGGGAATCATGGGGTTTCCCTTGTATTGTTTCTTTTGCATAAATGATATCCTTTGGGTTTAGTAGAATGATATTTTCTGTGCTCATTTTCTTGGAAACTTCACTTTAGGTTGTCTTGGATTTGGAATCATGGGTTTTCCTTATTTTTTCTTTAGCAAATGCTTTGCTTTTGGATATTACTAAATGACACTTTGTGTTCATTTTCTGAGGAAAAAATTCGTTTTAGGTTCTGTCTTATTGGCTTTTTTTCCATGTAAATGATTTTTCTGTGTTGTTCTAACCCAAATTTTGACGTTCTTTTGAATTAATTGCAGAGGTTGAGAAGAATGAAGGGTAATTTGAGAGTGATGAGGCAATTGTGGGATGAAGTGGTAAAAGATGAGGAAGAAGAACAAGATAATGAGTGTGCCGATGCTGATGATAAAGTCTTCATCTCACCTCAGGTATATATAATTTGATTAATTAAGCTTTTAAATATTTGCCTTGTGATTTAATCTTTTAGATTTTGTTACTTTACGTAGTTTTAAATCAATGATTGTTAAGAAGCTTATATAGATTGAGTAAGGTTCTACCATTCTCAGTTATATTCCTAGCAATTTATTAACGTGTTGCAGTTTCACTTACTCTCTCTGGAGCACATTCTTTATGTGGGAATGGGATCCTCCGTCCGTTAGAATTCCTGTCACTTTTTGCCAACAAATAAAAATAACACTTTATTTAAATTTTATTTTACAAAATTAATATATTACATCTACGTGTCTAAATATAATTGGTGCGGGACAGGATTGAGGACACCAAGTTGGGACAGGTGATCCCCATCCGAAAAGGATATATGTAGTAACTTTATGCTATTCTTTGTAGCCAAAAGAATAGGGACATAAAAAAATAAGGGATGCATCATGCATTGTCTAATGTATATTTCTCACAGTAGATTATTTTTATGGTCAATGCTGCTTATAATAAGTAGTATCCATCTATTTAAACAGATTTACAAATGGAAACTCGAAATTGTACTGCTATTTTGGCTCTTGGATGAAATGAATGCAAGGTTAAAGGATTTAAGAAATAAAATCTAATCACCTAACAACTTCAGTTTTTGACTTGGTTGGTAACTTGACACCAGTCCTGTTGTAAAAGAGAGATGAGGCAAAGAGAATTAGAGAAGAAAAAATTTGTATGAGAATGAACTAGCTTGATATTATTTAGGCTCCTTTTGTGGACACTTTTGCAGATAATGAGGACAAACTAAGATATTCAGTGGACTACAGACAAAAATAGTCCACTATGGTCTGGTTGACAGCCTATGTAACAATGAGTCCTATAAACAGTCTCTCTGCTTATGAGATAAAGTAGCGTACATTTATCATTCCCGAACCTCATTAGGTAGGAGTTGCGTATATTGGGCCGCCCTTTTAAAATGATAGTTGGCTTCAACGTGCAGTGTCCTTTTGATAAACAATGGATTAACAGCAAAGTGAGTTATTGCCCATATCCCTGTGTCATGGTGACATCTTTCTGAATCCAATCTCGACATGCATATCGCTGTCTAACATTCAATCCCTACGTTATTTCAGGATGAAATCAAAGGACATTCAGAAGAAGCTGTTAGGGTAGAGTGGGCCAAGAAGTGCTTGAGGATTATTTTTGGGTGTGCATGTGGAAAAAGCTATGAGGTTCTTATCAGTGGAAACAAAATTTACTACAAGTTAGTATAAATGAATTAGTATGTTAGTATGTTCCTTTGACTTAGGATCACTATTGTGTTTTTAGTTTTGGAAGGGTCTTTTATTTTCTCACATGTAGAATTTGGTTGTAAATAACAGCAATGTATACTTACATTGAATAGTGTCAACAAATGTTGTGTACTATCTCAGGATTCTTTCAAGGAAATCAATATAAATGTTGTGAAATATACACTGTAATTTGCAGTGTCCCTTGTGTACTTGAATTTCACAACTATATGAGGTTGTAGTAGCTTCTGAATGTTATATTCTTGTGCAACTTGAAATGATGTTACTGAATTTACACTTGCCAAGTTCAGCATTGAGGACTAATTTGTGTTTGTAACTGTTATATTGTTTGAAGTAAGCAAAATAATTTCTACATAGTGATCTAATTTCAGCAGCATACTTACACGTGCTGTAGTGAATGGCGGCCATAGCTATAACGGTCCCGGGTAGCGAAATTCCTTGTTTTTGTTGCCCACTTTCATGTGATTAACTCAAGATAACTTCTCACTGTTTTGAGATTAAATCTCATTCGTTAAATTTCATATTTATGAACTTACTTAAAGATATAACATATAGTTTGTCATCTCTCCGCCCAAAACACACATATAATTTTCAATTTCATTGATTCTTTTCAAAAATTCGGAATTAGTTTTTAGACATTGATGGTTGAGAGTAAACTTCAAGAGAGTCGGTTGTTTCTCTTTTTATGAGTGTTATGAGAACCGGACTGGACTTGACTGTTCGACCGGTCAAACCGCTGACTGAACTTAAAAACGACATTGATTTGCAATCTTAACCAAATGAAGTTCAACTGCTTTAAACCAGAGAAATTCTGGTCAGATTGTGTTGAACCTGGTCCAGCCGCATTAACTTGGAAAGTAAACCGGAAGGTTCAATTAAAAAATATGAAGATATGTTAATTCAATATAATTATACATAATTATTAATTAAATAAGACTATATATTTACACATAATTATATTTTTCTAGATAAAAATTATTAATTATGTATAAAATCATCCGGTCAGACCATATAGTTTAACTGTTTAAACTGTTTAAACTTAATACGGGATATCTTTCGGTTTAACATCTCGCGCAACTTTCCCAACATTGTTTTTACGCATACATAACATGATATAGTTAGTAGTATCCTATTAATTAAAAATATCATCAATAAATTTATAATTTTATTATTATTTGATTCTAAAATAAAATTAGTATAAAAATACATATTATTATTATTTGACTCTAAAATAATTACAAACAAT